>NW_028270178.1:4074511-4197011 GCF_037043375.1 Chiloscyllium plagiosum
GGGGAGGGAGATGGAGAGGGGGAGGGAGATGGGGAGGGAGATGGGGAGGGAGATGGAGAGGGGGAGGGAGAGGGGGAGGGAGAGGGAGAGAGGGAGAGGAGAGGGAGAGGGAGAGGGGGAGGGGGAGGGGGAGGGAGAGGGGAGGGAGAGGGGGAGGGAGAGGGGGAGACGGAGGGAGAGGGAGAGGGGGGAGGGAGAGGGGGAGGGAGAGGGGAGGGAGATGGAGAGGGGGAGGGGAGGGAGAGGGAGAGGGAGAGGGGGAGGGAGAGGGAGAGGGAGAGGGGAGGGAGAGGGGGAGGGAGAGGGGGAGGGAGAGGGGGGAGGAGAGGGGGAGGGGGAGAGGGGGAGGGAGAGGGGGAGGGAGAGGGGAGGGAGATGGAGAGGGGGAGGGGGAGGGAGAGGGGGAGGGAGAGGGGGAGGGAGAGGGAGAGGGAGAGGGGAGGGAGAGGGGGAGGTAGAGGGAGAGGGAGAGGGAGAGGGGAGGGAGAGGGGGAGGGAGAGGGAGAGGGAGAGGGGAGGGAGAGGGGAGGTAGAGGGGAGGGGGAGGAGAGGGAGAGGGGAGGGGGAGGGGGAGGGAGAGGGGAGGGAGAGGGAGATGGAGAAGGAGAGGGGGAGGGGAGGGAGATGGAGAGGGGGAGGGGAGGGGAGGGAGAGGGGGAGGTGGAGGAGATGGAGAGGGGAGGGAGAGGGAGAGGGGGAGGGAGATGGAGAGGGGGAGGGAGAGGGAGATGGAGAAGGAGAGGGGGAGGGGGAGGGAGATGGAGAGGGGAGGGGAGGGGAGGGAGAGGGGGAGGGGGAGGGAGATGGAGAGGGGAGGGAGGGAGAGGGGGAGGGAGATGGAGAGGGGAGGGAGATGGGGAGGGAGAGGGGGAGGGAGAGGGGGAGGGAGAGGGGAGGGAGAGGGAGAGGGGGAGGGAGAGGGAGAGGGAGAGGGAGAGGGGAGGGAGAGGGAGAGGGAGAGGGGGAGGGAGAGGGAGAGGGGGAGGGAGAGGGGGAGGGAGAGGGGGAGGGGAGGGGGAGGGGGATGGAGAGGGGGGAGAGGGAGAGGGGGGGAGAGGGGGAGGGAGAGGGAGAGGGAGAGGGAGGGGAGGAGAGGGAGAGGAGAGGGGGAGGGAGAGGGAGAGGGGGAGGAGAGGGGGAGGGAGAGGGGGAGCGGGAGGAGGGAGATGGGGAGGGAGAGGGGGAGGGAGATGGGGAGGGAGATGGGGAGGGAGATGGGGAGGGAGAGGGGGAGACGGAGGGAGAGGGAGATGGGGAGGGAGAGGGGAGGGAGAGGGGGAGGGGAGGGAGAGGGGAGGGAGAGGGGGTGGGAGAGGGAGGGGGGAGGGGGAGGGAGAGGGGGAGGGGAGGGAGAGGGGGAGGGAGAGGGGGAGGGAGAGGAGAGGGGGAGGGAGAGGGGGAGGGAGAGGGGGTGGGAGAGGGGAGGCAGAGGGGGAGGGAGATGGAGAGGGGGAGGGAGAGAGTGGGAGGGGAGGGAGAGGGGGAGAGGGAGAGGGAGAGGGGGAGGGAGAGGGAGAGGGGAGGGAGAGGGAGAGGGAAGGGAGAGGGAGAGGGGGATGGAGAGGGAGAGGGGATGGAGAGGGAGAGGGGGAGGGAGAGGGAGAGGGGAGGGAGAGGGAGAGGGGGAGGGAGAGGGGGAGGGTGAGGGGGAGGGAGAGGGAGAGGGGGAGGAGAGGAGAGGGAGAGGGAGAGGGAGAGGGAGATGGAGAGGGAGAGGGAGAGGGAGAGGGGGAGGGGGAGGGAGAGGGAGAGGGAGAGGGAGAGGGGAGGGAGAGGAGAGGGAGAGGGAGAGGGGGAGGGGGAGGGAGAGGGAGGGAGAGGGAGAGGGAGAGGGAGAGGGGAGAGGAGAGGGAGAGGGAGAGGGAGAGGGAGAGGGAAGATGGGGAGGGGAGGGAGAGGAGTGGAGGGGAGAGGGGGAGGGGAGGGGAGGGGGAGGGAGGGGGAGGGGGAGGGGGAGGGAGAGGGGGAGGGGGAGGGGAGGAGAGGTAGCGGGAGAGGGAGAGGGAGAGGGAGAGTGGGAGGGGGAGGGAGAGTGGGAGGGAGAGGGGAGGGGGGGGAGGGAGAGGGAGAGGGAGAGGGGAGGGAGAGGGGGAGGGGGAGGGGGAGGGGGAGGGGGAGGGGGGGAGAGGGAGAGGGGGAGGGAGAGGGGGAGGGGAGGGGGAGGGGGAGGGGGAGGGGGGTGGGGGAGGAGAGGGGGAGGGGGAAGGAGAGGGGAGGGGGAGGGAGAGGGGGAGGGGATGGAGAGGGAGAGGGAGAGGGGGAGGGAGAGGGAGAGGGAGAGGGGGAGGGGGAGGGGAGGGAGAGGGGGAGGAGAGGGAGGGAGATGGAGAGGGGAGGGGTAGGAGATGGAGGGAGAGGGGGAGGGGGAGGGTGATGGAGAGGGAGAGGGGGAGGGGGAGGGAGAGGGAGAGGGGGAGGGGGAGGGAGAGGGAGAGGGGGAGGGGGAAGGAGAGGGGGAGGGAGATGGAGAGGGGAGGGGGAGGGAGAGGGGGAGGGAGATGGAGAGGGAGAGGGAGAGGGGGAGGGAGAGGGAGAGGGAGAGGGGAGGGGGAGGGGGAGGAGAGGGGGAGGGAGAGGGGAGGGAGAGGGGAGGGAGATGGAGAGGGGGAGGGGGTAGGGAGATGGAGAGGGAGAGGGGGAGGGGGAGTGGGGAGCGGGAGGGGGAGGGAGAGGGAGAGGGGGAGGGAGAGGGAGAGGGAGAGGGGAGGGAGAGGGGGAGGGAGAGGGAGAGGGAGAGGGAGAGGGGAGGGGGAGGGGGAGGGGGAGGGAGAGGGAGAGGGAGAGGGAGAGGGAGGGAGATGGAGAGGGAGAGGGAGAGGGGGAGGGGGAGGGAGAGGGGGAGGGAGATGGAGAGGGGGTGGGAGAGGGAGATGGAGAGGGGGAGGGGAGAGGGAGAGGGAAGAGGGAGAGGGGGAGGGAGGTGGGGAGGAGGGGGAGGGAGGAGGGGGAGGGGGAGGGGGAGGGAGAGGGAGAGGGGAGGGGGAGGGGGAGAGGGAGAGGGAGAGGGAGAGGGAGAGGGGAGGGGGAGGGAGAGGGGAGGGGGAGGGAGAGGGAGAGGGAGAGGGAGAGGGAGAGGGGGAGGGGAGGGGAGGGGGAGGGGGAGGGAGATGGGGAGGGAGAGGGGAGGGGGGGGAGGGGGAGGGGGAGGGAGGGGGAGGGGAGGGAGAGGAGAGGAGAGGGAGAGGGGGAGGGGGAGGGGGAGGAGATGGGGAGGAGAGGGGGAGGGGGAGGGAGATGGAAGGGAGGGGTGAGGGAGAGGAGAGGGGAGGGGGAGGGAGAGGGAGAGGGGAGGGGAGAGGGAGAGGGAGAGGGAGAGGGGGGAGGGTGATGGAGAGGGAGAGGGAGGGGGGGAGGGAGAGGGGGAGGGGGAGGGAGAGGAGAGGGAGAGGAGAGGAGAGGGGAGGGAGAGGGAGAGGGAGGGGGGGAGGGAGAGGGGGAGGGGGAGGGAGGAGTGAGGGAGAGGGAGGGGGGGAGGGAGAGGGGGAGGGGAGGGAGAGAGAGAGAGGGGGGGGAGGGAGAGGGGGAGGGAGAGGGGAGGGAGTGGGGGAGGGAGAGGGGGAGGGAGTGGGGGAGGGAGAGGGGGATGGGGAAGGCGATGAGGAAGGCGATGGGAGGGGGAGGGAGATGGGAGAGGGATGGGCGAGGGAGAGTGGAGAGGGCGAGGGGGAGGGAGGGAGAGGGAGGGAGAGGGAGGAGGGAGAGGGAAGGGGAGAGTTCCGGGGCAAGGGTGACGGGGAGGGAGCTGGGAAGGTCAAGGGGAGAGAGAGTGACTTAGTGACAATCTTCAAAATCCCCAAACCCCGCCCCCCTCGATCCCCCCCGCCCCCCTCGATCCCTCAGTCCCCCGCCCCTTCGTTCCCTCAGTCCCCGCCCCCTCGATCCCTCAGTCCCCACCCCCTCGACCCTTCAGTCCCCACCCCCTCGATCCCTCAGTCCCCGCCCCCTCGATCCCTCAGTCCCCGCCCCCTCGATCCCTCAGTCCCCGCCCCCTCGATCCCTCAGTCCCCGCCCTCTCGATCAGACCAGGGAGCGGGTTAGGGGCTGCGGTGGGGTGGGGTCAGAGGGGGTCCCGCCTCGCGAGGGTACTGACCTGTCAGGGTGAGGTCGTGGAGCACGATGCTGGAGTGTGGGCGCCTTGCTCTCTGATACACCCTCAGGGCGTCAAGAATCTCCGAGCTCATCGCCAGGCCCGCGTCCAAATCAGACCTCCCCTCGGCTGGGGCGCCCCTGCAAGAGTCCGGGGGGAAGAACACGGGGTCAGGACACCCCCCCCTGCACAATTCCTTGGCAATTTCTGCCACCCAACCACCCCCCCCCCGTCCCCACTAACTGCACTCCGAGCCCGGCCTTAATCCTTGAGGGACTGAAGTGGATCCCATGCGTCAGGACCCGAATGCAAGAATGCCCAAACTTGGAAGGCCAATTTCGTTTTGTTGTTGTTGTTGGCACCCGCGAGTGGTCCGCTGACCGTGATTGGTTAATCAGCAAGCCAGATTCCGATTGGTCAGGCCGTTGCCGTGGGGAACGCAGCAGGGATTTGGCCAACGCCGTAGCCAAGGAACATTGGCGCTACCATCCTCTCCACCTCGTCCACGTGTAAAACAATCGCGTGCTGAGGACGTAACCGGCTACTGGTTTCCTCTGCTGGTCCGAGCACATTCGGGATTGCTCACAAAGTCCTGTTCCCCCCTCCCCACCACCGGCAGAAACACATCAAATGGAGCTCGCAGGCGCAGAAGAGCAATTATTTAAGACCACATGGGGTTAGTTGGCTCCTCGGCCCGTCGATTCCGCGCCGTCATTCAACAATCTGACAACCCTTGACTCTTTTTTCCCCTCCATTCCCCTTCCTGACTAAAAAGTCCCCCCCCCGCCGGCCTTGACTGACCCCGGCCTCGACAGCCCTCTGCGGGAAGGTATCCCCCCAGCTTCCCTCCCCTCGGACAGAGAAGGAATCCCTCCCTGTCTCTAAGGGCGACCCCCTTTCTCTGAGACGATTCCCCTCTGGGTCCTAGACTCCCTCCCCCACACACCAGGGGGAAACAAACCTCTCCCCATCTCCCCTCTGTCCAGTCCCCCCCTCTCGTACGTTTCAATAAGGACGCCTCCCATTCTTCCAAGCTCCACTGAGCACGGGGCCCAACCTACTCAAGTTCCTCCCCATCGCGCAGTCCCTCCATCCCCCGGGATCGGCCGAGTGAACCTTCCCCTGGGGAATACCGTCTTCCCCTAGATACGGGAAACTGTTCACAAGGTTCCAGCCGCATTCTGATCATGCCCTGTATAGTTTTACTAAAACCTCCCCATTTTTATGCTCTACTCCCTTTGAAGTAAAGACCAGTATTCTAATTGCCATCCCCCTTTCCCTCGCTGAACTTGAGTGTTCACTCTTTGTGATTTGTGCGTGAGGGCTCTCCAATCCTTCTGTGCTGTGGCTTTCTGCAGTCCTTCACCATTTAAACCATATTCACCTCCTCTATTCTTCCTGCCAAAGTGCAGAGCCTCACATTTCCCACATTATGTCACATCTGCCACGTTTTTTTCCTCACTCTCTGACCCTCTGCACACT
Source organism: Chiloscyllium plagiosum (assembly GCF_037043375.1). NCBI lineage: Eukaryota > Metazoa > Chordata > Chondrichthyes > Orectolobiformes > Hemiscylliidae > Chiloscyllium > Chiloscyllium plagiosum. The sequence goes on from NW_028270178.1 coordinate 4,080,081, forward strand.
CTCGGAGTCATCCTCACTGCGCGTTTTCCCATCTATTTTCCTGCCATCCGCAAAGATTTGCCAATCGTAGAGTCCCGACAAAGCGCTTGGAGGCTATTTGGCCCGTTGAGTCTGCACCCACCCTCCCAAGAGCATCCCACCTCCCTGCTCCCTCCCCACCCCACCGTGGCTAACCCACCTAACCTGCACATCCCTGGGGCAACTTAGCATGGCCAACCCACCCTAACCTGCTCATAGAGTCACAGAGGTGTACAGCACCTACCAGCACCCGGCCCATATCCCTCCAAACCCTTCCTATTCAGATACCCATCCAGATGCCTCTTAAATGCTGTAATTGTACCAGCCTCCACCACATCCTCTGGCAGCTCATTCCATACACGTACCACCCTCTGGGTGAAAAGGTTGCCCCTTAGGTCCCTTTTATATCTTTCCCTTCTCACCCTAAACCTATGCCCCTCTAGTTCTGGACTCCCCCACCCCAGGGAAAAGACTTTGTCTATTTATCCTATCCATGCCCCTCATGATTTTATAAACCTCGATAAGGTCAGCCCTCAGCCTCCAGGGAAAACAGCCCCAGCCTGTTCAGCCTCTCCCTGTAGCTCAAACCCTCCAACCCTGGCAACGTCCTTGTAAATCTTTTCTGAACCCTCTCAGGGTTCAACATCATCCTTCCTGTAGGATATTTGGACTGTGGGAGGAAACCGGAGCACCCGGAGGGGTGCCCACGCAGACACAGTGGGAGGTGGGGGGGGGGGGGGTGGGGGGGAAATGTGCAAACTCCACACAGACAGTCGCCTGAGGGCGGGATTGAACCCGGGTCCCTGGCGCCGTGAGGCAGTGGTGCTAACCACTGAGCCCACCGTGCCGCCCTAATAAATTCACTTTCCTCATCTGAATCATATTGGAAATGATTGTGGTCCCTGCGACGCTCCGTTAGTTTCTGGTTGCCATCTTGAAAATGGCTCCCACAATGTCAATTTCCTGTCTTTTCTATTTGTTTGTATTCATTCACAGGATGAGGGCGAGGCCCAGGCTAGGCCCAGCATTCATTGCCCACCCCTAATTACCCAGAGGGCAGTTCAAGAGTCATCCACGTTGCTGTGGATCTGCAGTCACATGTAGGCCCAGACCAGGTAAGGTTGGCAGTTTCCCTCCCGAAAGGACATTAGTGAACCAGATGTGGTCTTCCCGACAATCGACAATGGTTTCATGGTCATCCTTAGACTCTTAAATTTCAGATATTTATCGGATTCAACTTCCAGAGTCTGCCGTGGCGGGATTTGAACTCAGGTCCCCAGAACGTGATCTGGGTTAACAGACCAGCGATAACACCATCTCCCCTCCTATTACTTAATCAATCCTCTATTGATGCCCCAACACCAAAAGCTGTTATAGAGTCACAGAGACGTACAGCACGGAAACAGACCCTTCGGTCCAACCCGCCCACGCCGACCAGATATCCCAACCCAATCTAGTCCCACCTGCCAGCACCCGGCCCGTATCCCCCCAAACCCTTCCTATTCATTTACCCGTCCAGATGGCTTTTAAATGTTGCAATTGTACCAGCCTCCACCACTTCCTCTGGCAGCTTTTATCTTATTAAGTTGCTTAATGTGCGGCAGCTTATCAACTGCCTTCTGAAAATCCAAATATATGACATCTATTGATTCCCCTTCATCGATCCTCAAAGGATTTCAGTGAATTTGTCAGTTTGAGCTCAAACAAAAAATTGCAGGTGTAGTGGACAGCGAAGAGGGTTACCTCAGATTACAACAGGATCTGGACCAGATGGGCCAATGGGCTGAGAAGTGGCAGATGGAGTTTAATTCAGATAAATGCGAGGTGCTGTATTTTGGGAAAGCAAACCTTAGCAGGACTTATACACTTAATGGTAAGGTCTGAGGGAGTGTTGCTGAACAAAGAGACCTTGGAGTGCAGGTTCATAGCTCCTTGAAAGTGGAGTCGCAGGGAGATAGGATAGTGAAGGCGATGTTTGGTATGCTTTCCTTTATTGGTCAGAGTATTGAGTACAGGAGTTGGGAGGTCATGTTGCGGCTGTACAGGACATTGGTTCGGCCACTGTTGGAATATTGCGTGCAATTCTGGTCTCCTTCCTATCGGAAAGATGTTGGGAAACTTGAAAGGGTTCAGAAAAGATTTACAAGGATGTTGCCAGGGTTGGAGGGTTTGAGCTACAGGGAGAGGCTGAACAGGCTGGGGCCGTTTTCCCTGGAGGCTGAGGGGTGACCTTATAGAGGTTTATAAAATCATGAGGGGCATGGATAGAATAAATAGACAAAGTCTTTTCCCTGGGGTGGGGGAGTCCAGAACTAGAGGGGCATAGGTTTAGGGTGAGAAGGGAAAGATATAAAAGGGACCTAAGGGGCAACCTTTTCACCCAGAGGGTGGTAGGTGTATGGAATGAGCTGCCAGAGGATGTGGTGGGGGCTGGTACAATTACAACATTTAAAAGGACGGGTATCTGAATAGGAAGGGTTTGGAGGGATAAGGGCCGGGTGCTGGCAGGTGGGACTAGATTGGGTTGGGATAGCTGGTTGGCATGGACGGGTTGGACCGAAGGGTCTGTTTCCGTGCTGTACATCTCTGTGACTCCATGACTCTTAATTGCTTGTACCTCTTGTTGCTGTTCCTGTCTTCTCTGAGCAGCCAGGATGCCTCTCCGCTGTGGTAGCCGCTGCTGCTGGGGCCAAGGGAACTGGCCGTGGTTTCTGAAGGTACTGACAAGGGGCAGAGGCTCATCGAGGGTTCTCGGAGTAGTGTCCGGCTCCCCGAGGCCTGGGTGCAGACTCGCTGGGGGTGCCCGGGTCTGGAGGAGGGGCCCGGGAGGGGGGAGACGCGGCCCGGGCCTCGGTCGCCGATGGCGACGGGGCCTAGCTCGAACAGGCTGCCGCGGCCGGTCCCGGGGGCCGGGGCATCGGGGGGAGTGGGAGCCTGCTGGGGCGCAGCCGGGCGGCTCCCGGGGGCGATGGGACTGATGTCGGGGCTGGGGGGAGGCTGCGACTCGTCGGCTGGGCTGCTGGTCCCCACGGCGAAGTAGCAGGCCCGAGGACGGGCCCAGGCCTGGCCACGGGCCTTGGGTCGCAGCGGGGGCCTGGCTTGTACCTGCTGGACTTGGGGGCAGGGCCCTGGGCCGGGAGGAGCGGGGTTCGGACTGATCTCAGGCTCTGGGCCCACCACAAAGCGTCCGTCCGCACCCCGCCGGATAGACTCCAGGCAGCCCAGGTGGGTCTCGTACTGTGCAGTCTTCCCTCGCCCGGTCTTCCCAGGGGGCACAGCGACACGTTCAAACGTCTCGTAAACGGGGCTCTCCAACTTGAGTTTCAACAGGCTGTCCGGGCTATCGGAGCGTCTGTGGGGGGGAAACGGCGAGAGAAACAACACTGAGACATACATTCAAACACACAGCCCTCGACACTGTCCCCATCAAACACGGGGTTAAAGATACAGAGTAAAGCTCCCTCTACACTGTCCCCAGTCAAACACTCCCAGGACAGGGACAGCACGGGGTTAGATCCAGAGTAAAGCTCCCTCTACACTGTCCCCCCATCAAACACTCCCCTGACAGGGACAGCACGGGGTTAGATACAGAGTAAAGCTCCCTCTACACTGTCCCCCATCAAACACTCCCAGGACAGGGACAGCAGGGGGTTAGACACAGAGTAAAGCAACCTCTACACTGTCCCCCCATCAAACACTCCCAGGACAGGGACAGCACGTGGTTAGATACAGAGTAAAGCTCTCTCTACACTGTCCCCCCATCAAACACTCCCAGGACAGGGACAGCACGTGGTTAGTTACAGAGTAAAGCTCACTCTACACTGTCCCCCATCAAACACTCCCAGGACAGGGACAGCACGTGGTTAGATACAGAGTAAAGCTCTCTCTACACTGTCCCCCATCAAACACTCCCAGGACAGGGACAGCACGGGGTTAGATACAGAGTAAAGCTCCCTCTACACTGTCCCCCATCAAACACTCCCAGGACAGGGATAGCACCGGGGTTAGATACAGAGTAAAGCTCCCTCTACACTTTCCCCCCATCAAACACTCCCAGGACAGGGACAGCACGCGGTTAGATACAGAGTAAAGCTCCCTCTACACTGTCCCCCCAACAAACACTCACGGGACTTCGGAGAACTAGGAAGAAGGCTGAAAAGCAGGACGTCCAGGGTGGTTATCTCCGGTTTGCTTCCAGTTCCTCAGTCTAATGAGGCCAGAAACAGGGAGATAATGGACTTGAATGTGTGGCTGGGGAACTGGTGCAGGAAGCAAGGATTTAAATTCTTGGATCACTGGGGTATGTTTTGTGGTAAGCATAAATTCTACAAGAGAGACGGCTTGCACCTTAATAGGTTGGGGACCAGCATTCTGGCAGGCAGGTTTGCTACTGCAACACAGCTACGTTTAAACTAAGTAGTGGGGTGGGAGGGGAGGGGGACAAACTGGATGTTTAAGAAGGAAATTGAAGGGAATGTTAGAACAAGATAAGTCAAGAAAGACAATTGTATCAATGAGGCAGAAAACTCAGAAAGGGATCATGCTGTTAGGTTGAGTGAAATAGGGGTTGACGGGAAGGGTGAGGGCAGTAACAAATTAAAAATACTGTACATGAATGCACGAAGCATTAGAAATAAGATGGATGAGCTTGAGGCTCATTTGGAAATTGGCAGATACGATATTGTGGGCATAACTGAGACGTGGCTTCAAGTGGACAGGGCCTGGAAAATGAATATTCAAGGCTATACGTGCTATCGTAAGGACAGACTGACGGGCAGAGGGGGTGGGGTGGCCTTGTTGGTAAGGGATGATATTCAGTCCCTTGCACGGGGGGGACCTAGAATCAGGGGATGTAGAGTCAGTGTGGATAGAGCTGAGAAATACTAAGGGTAAAAAGACCCTCTTGGGAGTTATCTACAGACCCCCAAACAGTAGTCTGGATGTCGGATGTGAGTTAAATCAGGAGCTGAAATTGGCCTGTCGCAAAGATGTCACTACAGTTGTTATGGGGGATTTTAACATGCAGGTAGACTGGGAGAATCAGGATGGTATTGGACCTCAAGAAAGAGACTTTGTGGAGTGCCTCCGAGATGGATTCTTAGAGCAGCTGGTGCTGGAGCCGACCAGGGAGAAGGCAATTCTCGATCTGGTATTGTGTAACGAACCAGAATTGGTCAGAGACCTCGAAGTGAAGGAGTCATTGGGAAGTAGTGACCATAATACAATAAGCTTCAATCTGCAATTTGAGAGGGAGAGGGCACAATCGGAAGTGACAATATTTCTGTTGAATAAAGGGAACTATGGAGCTTATGAGGGAGGAGCTGGCCAAAGTTCAATGGTGCAATACCTTAGCAGGGATGACAGTGGAGGAACTTTGCTGGATATTTCTGTGTATAATGCAGAAGTTGCAGGATCAGTTCATTCCAAAAAGGAAGAAAGATCCGAGGAGGAGGCAGGGGTGGCCGTGGCTGACGAGGGAAGTTAAGAAACATATAAAGTTAAAAGAGAAAAAGTATAACATAGCAAAGATAAATGGGAAAACTGAGGACTGGGAAGCTTTTAAAGAGCAACAGAGGATTACTAAGAAGGAAATACGCAGAGGAAAAATGAGGTACGAAGGTAAACTGGCCAATAATATAAAGGAGGATAGTAAAAGTTTTTTAAGGTATGTGAAAGGCAAAAAAATGGTTAAGACTAAAATTGGGCCCTTGAACACAGAAACAGGGGAATATATTATGGGGAACAAAGAAATGGCAGAAGAGTTGAATTGGTACTTCAGATCTGTGTTCACTGGGGAAGTCACAAGCAATCTCCCTGAGGTAACAGTGGCTGAAGGACCTGAACTGAAGGGAATTTATATTTGCCAGGAATTGATGTTGGAGAGACTGTTAGGTCTGAAGGCTGATAAGTCCCCGGGACCTGATGGTCTACATCCCAGGGTATTGAAGGAGGTGGCTCGAGAAATCGTGGATGCGTTGGTGATTATTTTCCAGAGTTCGATAGATTCGAGATCAGTTCCTGCGGATTGGAGGGTGGCTAATGTTTTACCACTTTTTAAGAAAGGTGGGAGAGAGAAAGCAGGTAATTATAGACCAGTTAGTCTGACCTCAGTGGTGGGAAAGATGCTGGAGTCTATTATAAAGGATGAAATTACGGCACATCTGGATAGTAGTAACAGGATAGGTCAGAGTCAGCATGGATTTATGAAGGGGAAATCATGCTTGACTAATCTTCTGGAATTTGTTGAGGATGTAACTCTGAAGATGGATGAGGGAGATCCAGTAGATGTAGTGTACCTGGACTCTCAGAAAGCTTTTGATAAAGTCCCACATAGGAGGTTAGTGAGCAAAATTAGGGCGCATGGTATTGGGGGCAAAGTACTAACTTGGATTGAAAGTTGGTTGGCTGATAGGAAACAAAGAGTAGTGATAAACGGCTCCATTTCGGAATGGCAGGCAGTGACCAGTGGGGTACCGCAGGGATCAGTGCTGGGACCGCAGCTTTTTACAATATATGTTAATGATATAGAAGATGGTATTAGTAATAACATTAGCAAATTTACTGATGGTACTAAGCTGGGTGGCAGGGTGAAAGGTGAGGAGGATGTTAGGAGATTACAGGGTGACCTGGACAGGTTAGGTGAGTGGTCAGATGCATGGCAGATGCAGTTTAATGTGGATAAATGGATGGTTATCCACTTTGGTGGCAAGAACAGGAAGGCAGATTATGACCTAAATGGAATCAATTTAGGTAAAGGGGCAGTACAGAGAGTTCTGGGTGTTCTTGTACACCAGTCAATGAAGGTAAGCATGCACGTACAGCAGGTAGTGAAGAAGGCTAATAGCATGCTGGCCTTCACAACAAGTGGGATTGAGTATAGAAGCAAAGAGGTTCTTCTGCAGCTGTACAGGGCCCTGGTGAGACCACACCTGGAGTACTGTGTGCAGTTCTGGTCTCCAAATTTGAGGAGAGACATTCTGGCTATTGAGGGAATGCAGTGTAGGTTCACGAGGTCAATTCCTGGAATGGTGGGATTACCTTACATGGAAAGACTGGAGCCACTGAGCTTGTATACCCTTGAGTTTAGAAGACTGAGAAGAGATCTGATTGAGACGTATAAGATTATTAAAGGATTGGACACTCTGGATTGGACACATGTTTCCGCTGGTAGGTGAGTGCCGAACCAGAGGACACAGCTTAAAAATACGGGGTAGACCATTTAGGACAGAGATGAGGAGAAACGTCTTCACCCAGAGAGTGGTGGCTGTGTGGAATGCTCTGCCCCAGAGGGCAGTGGAGGCCCACTCTCTGGATTCATTTCAGAAAGAGTTGGATAGATCTCACAAGGATAGTGGGATCAAGGTTATGGGGATAAGGCAGGAACAGGATACTGATTGAGGATGATCAGCCATGATCATATTGAATGGTGGTGCAGGCTCGAAGGGCAGAATGGCCTACTCCTGCACCGACTGTCTATTGACAGGGACAGAACAGGGTTAGATACAGAGTAACGCTACCACTACACGGACCCCCATCAAACACTCCCAGGACAGGGACAGCGCGGGGTTAGATACAGAGTAAAGCTCACTCTACACTGTCCCCCATCAAACACTCCCAGGACAGAGACAGCACGGGGTTAGATACAGAGTAAAGCTCCCTCTACACTGTCCTCCATCAAACACTCCCAGGACAGGGACAGCACAGAGTTAGATACAGAGTAAAGCTCCCTCTACACTGTCCTCCATCAAACACTCCCAGGACAGGGACAGCAGCACGGAGTTAGATACAGAGTAAAGCTCCCTCTACACTGTCCTCCATCAAACACTCCCAGGGCAGGGACAGCATGGGGTTAGATACAGAGTAAAGCTCACTCTACACTGTCCCCCCATCAAACACTCCCAGGACAGGGACAGCACGGGGTTACATACAGAGTAAAGCTCCCTCTACACTATCCCCATCAAACACTCCCAGGACTGGGACAGCACGGGGTTAGGTACAGAGTAAAGCTCTCTCTACACTGTCCCCCATCAAACACTCCCAGGACAGGGACAGCACGGAGTTAGATACAGAGTAAAGCTCCCTCTACACTGTCCTCCATCAAACACTCCCAGGACAGGGACAGCAGCACGGAGTTAGATACAGAGTAAAGCTCCCTCTACACTGTCCTCCATCAAACACTCCCAGGACAGGGACAGCATGGGGTTAGATACAGAGTAAAGCTCCCTCTACACTGTCCTCCATCAAACACTCCCAGGACAGGGACAGCATGGGGTTAGATACAGAGTAAAGCTCACTCTACACTGTCCCCCCATCAAACACTCCCAGGACAGGGACAGCACGGGGTTACATACAGAGTAAAGCTCCCTCTACACTATCCCCATCAAACACTCCCAGGACTGGGACAGCACGGGGTTAGGTACAGAGTAAAGCTCTCTCTACACTGTCCCCCATCAAACACTCCCAGGACAGGGACAGCACGGAGTTAGATACAGAGTAAAGCTCCCTCTACACTGTCCTCCATCAAACACTCCCAGGACAGGGACAGCAGCACGGAGTTAGATACAGAGTAAAGCTCCCTCTACACTGTCCTCCATCAAACACTCCCAGGACAGGGACAGCACGGGGTTACATACAGAGTAAAGCTCCCTCTACACTATCCCCATCAAACACTCCCAGGACTGGGACAGCACGGGGTTAGGTACAGAGTAAAGCTCTCTCTACACTGTCCCCCATCAAACACTCCCAGGACAGGGACAGCACGGAGTTAGATACAGAGTAAAGCTCCCTCTACACTGTCCTCCATCAAACACTCCCAGGGCAGGGACAGCATGGGGTTAGATACAGAGTAAAGCTCCCTCTACACTGTCCCCCCATCAAACACTCCCAGGACAGGGACAGCACGGGGTTACATACAGAGTAAAGCTCCCTCTACACTGTCCCCTATCAAACTCTCCCAGGACTGGGACAGCACGGGGTTAGGTACAGAGTAAAGCTTCCTCTACACTGTCCCCATCAAACACTCCCAGGGCAGGGATAGCACGGGGTTAGATACAGAGTAAAGCTCCCTCTACACTGTCCCCATCAAACACTCCCAGGACTGGGACAGCACGGGGTTAGGTACAGAGTAAAGCTCTCTCTACACTGTCTCCCATCAAACACTCCCAGGGACAGGGACAGCACAGGGTTGGATACAGAGTAAAGCTCCCTCTACACTGTCCCCCATCAAACACTGAAAGGACTGGGACAGCACGGGGTTAGATACAGAGTAAAGCTCCCTCTACACTGTCACCATCAAACACGCCCAGGACAGGGACAGCACGGGGTTAGATACAGAGTAAAGCTCCCTCTACACTGTCCCCATCAAACACTCCCAGGGCAGGGACAGCATGGGGTTAGATACAGAGTAAAGCTCCCTCTACACTGTCCCCATCAAACACTCCCAGGGACAGGGACAGCACAGGGCTGGATACAGAGTAAAGCTCCCTCTACACTGTCCCCCATCAAACACTCCCAGGGCAGGGACAGCACGGGGTTAGATACAGAGTAAAGCTCCCTCTACACTGTCCCCCATCAAACACTCCCAGGACAGGGACAGCACAGGGTTGGATACAGAGTAAAGCTCCCTCTACACTGTCGCCCATCGAACACTCCCAGGGCAGGGACTGCACGGCGTTAGATACAGAGTAAAGCTCCCTCTACACTGTCCCCCATCAAACACTCCCAGGGCAGGGACAGCACGGGGTTAGATACAGAGTAAAGCTCCCTCTACACTGTCCCCCCATCAAACACTCCCAGGACAGGGACAGCACGGGGTTAGATACAGAGTAAAGCTCCCTCTACACTGTCCCCCATCAAACACTCCCAGGACAGGGACAGCACAGGGTTAGATACAGAGTAAAGCTCCCTCTACACTGTCCCCCCATCAAACACTCCCAGGACAGGGACAGCACAGGGTTAGATACAGAGTAAAGCTCCCTCTACACTGTCCCCCCATCAAACACTCCCAGGACAGGGACAGCACAGGGTTAGATACAGAGTAAAGCTCCCTCTACACTGTTCCCCCATCAAACACTCCCAGGACAGGGACAGCACGGGGTGAGATGTGGATTTGCCGATGAACTTACTCGATATTTGGAGTCTTCTGATAGTGACTGAAAACAATGGGCACATCTGTAAAAAAAAACAAAGGTGTTTTAATGTGAATTGCTGTGTTCCAACTTGCGATCATATATCAAAATAACTGCTGAGAAAGTAACAACCAGAGAGAGACCCCAGTCAGTGTACAGATATCTCCCTGAGAGAGAGAGGGGACTGAGAGACACCAGTCAGTGTACAGATATCTCCCTGAGAGAGAGAGGGTACTGAGAGACACCAGTCAGTGTACAGATATCTCCCTGAGAGAGTGAGGGGACTGAGAGACACCAGTTAGTGTACAGATATCTCCCTGAGAGAGAGAGGGGACTGAGAGACACCAGTCAGTGTACAGATATCTCCCTGAGAGAGAGAGGGTACTGAGAGACACCAGTCAGTGTACAGATATCTCCCTGAGAGAGAGAGGGGACTGAGAGACAACACCCAGTGTTCAGATATCTCCCTGAGAGAGAGGGGACTGAGAGTCACCAGTCAGTGTACAGATATCTCCCTGAGAGAGAGAGGGGACTGAGTGGCACCAGTCAGTGTACAGATATCTCCCTGAGAGAGAGAGGGGACTGAGAGACACCAGTCAGTGTACAGATATCTCCCTGTGAGAGAGGGGGGACTGAGAGACACCAGTCAGTGTACAGATATCTCCCTGAGAGAGAGGGGACTGAGAGTCACCAGTCAGTGTACAGATATCTCCCTGAGAGAGAGAGGGGACTGAGAGGCACCAGTCAGTGTACAGATATCTCCCTGAGAGAGAGAGGGGACTGAGAGGCACCAGTTAGTGTACAGATATCTCCCTGAGAGAGAGAGGGGACTGAGAGGCACCAGTCAGTGTACCGATAACACCCTGAGCGAGAGAGGGGACTGAGAGGCACCAGTCAGTGTACAGATATCTCCCTGAGAGAGAGAGGGGACTGAGAGGCACCAGTCAGTGTACAGATATCTCCCTGAGAGAGAGAGGGGACTGAGAGGCACCAGTCAGTGTACAGATACCTCCCTGAGAGAGAGGGGACTGAGAGACAGCAGTCAGTGTACAGATATCTCCCTGAGGGAGGGGGGACTGAGAGGCACCAGTCAGTGTACAGATATCTCCCTGAGAGAGAGGGACTGAGAGGCACCAGTCAGTGTACAGATATCTCCCAGAGAGAGAGGGGTACTGAGAGACACCAGTCAGTGTACAGATATCTCCCTGAGAGAGAGGGGACTGAGAGGCACCAGTCAGTGTACAGATATCTCCCTGAGAGAGAGAGAGGGGACTGAGAGACACCAGTCAGTGTACAGATATCTCCCTGAGAGAGAGGGGACTGAGAGACACCAGTCAGTGTACAGATATCCCCCTGAGAGAGAGAGGGTACTGAGAGACACCAGTCAGTGTACAGATATCTCCCAGAGGGAGAGGGGACTGAGAGGCACCAGTCAGTGTACAGATATCTCCCTGAGAGAGAGGGGACTGAGAGGCACCAGTCAGTATACAGATATCTCCCTGAGAGAGAGGGACTGAGAGACCCCAGTCAGTGTACAGATATCTCCCTGAGAGAGAGAGGGGACTGAGAGACCACAGTCAGTGTACAGATATCTCCCTGAGAGAGAGAGGGGACTGAAAGACCCCAGTCAGTGTACAGATATCTCCCTGAGAGAGAGAGGGGACTGAGAGACACCAGTCAGTGTACAGATATCTCCCTGAGGGAGAGAGAGGGACTGAGAGACACCAGTCAGTGTACAGACATCTCCCTGAGAGAGAGAGGGACTGAGAGACACCAGTCAGTGTACAGATATCTCCCTGAGGGAGAGGGGACTGAGAGACACCAGTCAGTGTACAGATATCTCCCTGAGAGAGAGGGGGGACTGAGAGACACCTGTCAGTGTACAGATATCTCCCTGAGAGAGAGGGGGGACTGAGAGACACCTGTCAGTGTACAGATATCTCCCTGAGAGAGAGAGGGGACTGAGAGACACCCGTCAGTATACAGATATCTCCCTGAGGGAGAGAGGGACTGAGAGACACCTGTCAGTGTACAGATATCTCCCTGAGAGAGAGAGGGGACTGAGAGACACCAGTCAGTGTACAGATATCTCCCTGAGAGAGAGGGGACTGAGAGACACCAGTCAGTGTCCAGATATCTCCCTGAGAGAGTGAGGGGACTGAGAGGCACCAGTTAGTGTACAGATATCTCCCTGAGAGAGAGAGGGGACTGAGAGGCACCAGTCAGTGTACCGATAACACCCTGAGCGAGAGAGGGGACTGAGAGGCACCAGTCAGTGTACAGATATCTCCCTGAGAGAGAGAGGGGACTGAGAGGCACCAGTCAGTGTACAGATATCTCCCTGAGAGAGAGAGGGGACTGAGAGGCACCAGTCAGTGTACAGATACCTCCCTGAGAGAGAGGGGACTGAGAGACAGCAGTCAGTGTACAGATATCTCCCTGAGGGAGGGGGGACTGAGAGGCACCAGTCAGTGTACAGATATCTCCCTGAGAGAGAGGGGACTGAGAGACACCAGTCAGTGTACAGATATCCCCCTGAGAGAGAGAGGGTACTGAGAGACACCAGTCAGTGTACAGATATCTCCCAGAGGGAGAGGGGACTGAGAGGCACCAGTCAGTGTACAGATATCTCCCTGAGAGAGAGGGGACTGAGAGGCACCAGTCAGTATACAGATATCTCCCTGAGAGAGAGGGACTGAGAGACCCCAGTCAGTGTACAGATATCTCCCTGAGAGAGAGAGGGGACTGAGAGACCACAGTCAGTGTACAGATATCTCCCTGAGAGAGAGAGGGGACTGAAAGACCCCAGTCAGTGTACAGATATCTCCCTGAGAGAGAGAGGGGACTGAGAGACACCAGTCAGTGTACAGATATCTCCCTGAGGGAGAGAGAGGGACTGAGAGACACCAGTCAGTGTACAGACATCTCCCTGAGAGAGAGAGGGACTGAGAGACACCAGTCAGTGTACAGATATCTCCCTGAGGGAGAGGGGACTGAGAGACACCAGTCAGTGTACAGATATCTCCCTGAGAGAGAGGGGGGACTGAGAGACACCTGTCAGTGTACAGATATCTCCCTGAGAGAGAGGGGGGACTGAGAGACACCTGTCAGTGTACAGATATCTCCCTGAGAGAGAGAGGGGACTGAGAGACACCCGTCAGTATACAGATATCTCCCTGAGGGAGAGAGGGACTGAGAGACACCTGTCAGTGTACAGATATCTCCCTGAGAGAGAGAGGGGACTGAGAGACACCAGTCAGTGTACAGATATCTCCCTGAGAGAGTGAGGGGACTGAGAGACACCAGTCAGTGTCCAGATATCTCCCTGAGAGAGTGAGGGGACTGAGAGACACCAGTCAGTGTACAGATATCTCCCTGAGAGAGAGAGGGGACTGAGAGACACCCGTCAGTATACAGATATCTCCCTGAGGGAGAGAGGGACTGAGAGACACCTGTCAGTGTACAGATATCTCCCTGAGAGAGAGAGGGGACTGAGAGACACCAGTCAGTGTACAGATATCTCCCTGAGAGAGAGGGGACTGAGAGACACCAGTCAGTGTCCAGATATCTCCCTGAGAGAGTGAGGGGACTGAGAGACACCAGTCAGTGTACAGATATCTCCCTGATAGAGAGAGGGACTGAGAGACACCAGTCAGTGTCCAGATATCTCCCTGAGAGAGAGAGAGGGGACTGAGAGACACCAGTCAGTGTCCAGATATCTCCCTGAGAGAGAGAGAGGGGACTGAGAGACACCAGTCAGTGTCCAGATATCTCCCTGAGAGAGAGAGAGGGGACTGAGAGACACCAGTCAGTGTACAGATATCTCCCTGAGAGAGTGAGGGGACTGAGAGACACCAGTCAGTGTACAGATATCTCCCTGAGAGAGAGAGGGGACTGAGAGACACCAGTCAGTGTACAGATATCTCCCTGAGAGAGAGAGAGGGATGTGAGACACCAGTCTGTGTACAGATATCTCCCTGAATGAATCTGACTGAGGTATGTAGGAATACAGAAGGAGGCCATTCGTCCCTTCGGCTCGCTCCACCATTCTAGCTCACAGCTGTTCATCTCCTCATTGCTGTTCCCTTCCCCCCCAACCCCCAAATATATCTCCACACCCCTCCGGCATTTCCAATCCCCAGAAACCGAGTGCTCCCCATCCCTGAATGATGACTGAGCACCCAGAATTCCCTGGGGGTTGGAGGAGGAGGGGTGAGAATTCCAGAGCATTCCGATCGAAGAAATTCCTCCCCGTCTCCGTTAGAAACGGCCTGCCCACCTGATTCCCGCGCGGGGGAAGTGGGGTAACGGTCCCAACTCCAGCTCTTCAACACTTCCCCGGGGAGGACGTGTTTGGAGGGGGGTGGCTACAGGCCCAAACCCCCTCACTCTCTCCCGACAGGACGATCCCAGGGGTTAATCCGGTGACACCACCCGCCACCTCCCTCCGCTACACTCCTTCATGGCTCGATCTGCCCCCATGTTTGGTGGGGAGACCAGAAGTGTCCACGGTAAGTATTTGAGATATATCAGATAGTCAGATGGTTCGATAGGGTGGACAGTCAGAGCCTTTTTTCCTTCAGATGGTGATGGCTAGCACGAGGGGACACAGCTTTAGATTGCGGGGTGATAGATACAGGACAGATGTCAGAGGTAGTGTCTTTACTCAGAGAGTAGGAGGAGCGTGGAATGCTCTGCCTGCAACAGTAGTAGACTCGCCAACTTTAAGGGCATTTAAATGGGCATTGGATAGGCATGTGGACGAGAATGGAATAGTGTAGGTTAGATGGGCTTCAGATTGGTTCCACAGGTCGGCACAACATCAAGGGAGGAAGGGCCTGTACTGCGCCGGAATGTAACGAGTGTAACAGGACACCTTCACTACTGTGCCCCTTGTGACAGAGAGACCGAGGTCCCCATCCAATCACTGACCCACCCCAGCACGCTCACTCTCGGTGACCCAGGGACACAGACACTCTCCCCCCACCCCCCACCAACTTCCGAACCCGCACTTCCCGACCTCTTTCTCTCTCTCTCTCTCTCGGTCTCAGAAACGATCTGAAGCTCTGCCCTTCCTTCCCAAAGCGAGTAGCCTTGGCACTCACTCTCCAGGTGCATCGACCCGGCCGTCGCTCGCCAAAGAATTCCGACGGCCAAGAGGGTTGCCCCAGAGCACTGTGGGATACCGATCAACTGGCCAGAGGATTGGCACAAGGTGGGGGGACATTAATTTCGACGAGTGCGCAGTCTTGGTAAGACAAGCCAGCGCACAGTTCGTGGGGAGCGTTGTCGAGAGAGAGAGAGTCGGAAGGGTTGAGGTGCACAATTGCTTGAAAGATGTATCGCAGGTGGGCAGGATGGTGAAGACAGAGATTGGTAAGCCTGCCTTTCATGGGTCAGAACATTGAGTTCAGGAGGTGGGAGGTCACGTGAGCGCTGAACAAGACAATGGTAAGGCTACCTTTGGAGTGTTGAGCACAGTGCTGGTGGCCCTTCCTGTGGGGAGGATGGGATTCAACTGGAAATGGTGCAAAAAAGACTTAGATTTGATTCACTACATCGCGGAAACAGGCCCTTCGGCCCAGCAAGTCCACGCCAACCCTCCAAACAGTAACCCACCGAGACTCATTTCCCTCTGACGAATGCACCGAACTTTATAGGTAATTTAGCATGGCCAATCAACCCTAACCTACACATCCCTGAACACTATGGGTAATTTAGCATGGCCAATCCACCCTAACCTGTACATCACTGTACACTATGGGTAATTTAGCATGGCCAAACCACCCTAACCTGCACATCCCTGAACACTATGGGTAATTTAGCATGGCCAATCCACCCTAACCTACACATCCCTGAACACTATGGGTAATTTAGCATGGCCAATCCACCCTAACCTGCACATCCCTGAGCACTATGGGTAATTCAGCATGGCCAAACCACCCTAACCTGCACATCCCTGAGCACTATGGGTAATTCAGCATGGCCAACCCACCCTAACCTGCACATCCCTGAACACTATGGGGTAATTTAGCATGGCCAATCCACCCTAACCTGTACATCACTGTACACTATGGGTAATATAGCATGGCCAAACCACCTTAACCTGCACATCCCTGAGCACTATGGGTAATTCAGCATGGCCAATCCACCCGAAACTGCACATCCCCGAACATTATACGATGAGTTAGCATGGCCAATCCACCCTAACCTGTACATCACTGTACACTATGGGTAATATAGCATGGCCAATCCACCCTAACCTACACATCCCTGGGCACTCTGGGTAATTTAGCATGGCCAATCCACCCTAACCTGCACGTCCCTGAAGCTATGGGTAATTTACCACAGCCAATCCACCCGAACCTGCACATCCCTGAACATTATGGGGTAATTTACCACGGCCAATCCACCCTAACCTACATATGCCTGAACACTATGGGTAATTTAGCATGGCCAATCCACCCTAACCTACACATCCCTGAACACTATGGGGTAATTTAGCATGGCCAATCCACCCTAACCTACACATCCCTGAACACTAGGGGGTAATTTAGCATGGTCAATCCACCCTAACCTACACATCCCTGGAAACTACGGGTAATTTAGCATGGCCAATCCACCCTGACCTGCACATCCCTGAACACTATAGGGTATTTTAGCATGGCCAATCCACCCTAACCTGCACCTTCCTGTACACATTGGGTAATTTAGCATGGCCAATCCAACCTAGCCTACACATCCCTGAGCACTATGGGTAATTTAGCATGGCCAATCCACCCTAACCTACACTTCCCTGAGCACTATGGGTAATTTACCAGGGCCAATTCACCGTAACCTACACATCCCTGAGCACTATGGGTAATTTAGCATGGCCAATCCACCCTAACCTACACATCCCTGAACACTATGGGGTAATTTAGCATGGCCAATCCACCCTAACCTACACATCCCTGTACAATATGGGTAACTTAGCAAGGCCAATCCACCCTAACCTGTACATCCCTGGACACTATGGGTAATTTAGCATGGCCAATCCACCCTAACCTGCACATCCCCGGACACTATGGGTAATTTAGCATGCCAATCCACCCTAACCTGCACATCCCTGGACACTATGGGTAATTTAGCATAGCCAATCCACACTAACGTGCACATCCCCGAACCTATGGGTAATTTAGCATGGCCAATCCACCCTAACCTGCACATCCCTGAACACTATGGGTAATTTAGCATGGCCAATCCACCCTAACCTGCACATCCCTGAACACTGTGGGTAATTTAGCATGGCCAATCCACCCTAACCTGCACATCCCTGAACACTATGAGTAATTTAGCATTGCTAATCCACCCTAACCTGCACATCCCTCAACCCTATGGGCTAATTTAGCATGGCCAATTCACCCTAACCTGCACATCCCTGATCACTATGGGGTAATTTAGCATGGCCAATCCACCCTAACCTACACATCCCTGAACACTATGGGTAATTTAGCATGGCCAATCCACCCTAACCTACACATCCCTGAACACTATGGGTAATTTAGCATGGCCAATTCACCCTAACCTACACATCCCTGAACACTATGGGTAATTTAGCATGGCCAATCCACCCTAACCTGCACATCCCTGATCACTATGGGGTAATTTAGCATGGCCATTCCACCCTAACCTACACATCCCTGAACACTATGGGTAATTTAGCATGGCCAATCCACCCTAACCTGCACATCCCTGAACACTATGGGGGAATTTAGCATGGCCAATCCACCCTAACCTACACATCCCTGAACACTATGGGGTAATTTAGCATGGCCAATCCACCCTAACCTGCACATCCCTGAACACTATGGGGTAATTTAGCATGGCCAATCCACCCTAACCTACACATCCCTGAACACTATGGGGTAATTTAGCATGGCCATTCCACCCTAACTGCACACCTGTGGTTTGTGGGAGGAACGTGGAGCACCCAGAGTAAACCCACGCAGACACGGGACTAGTGCGCCAAGGTTTCACCAGGATTGGTGGGCTTGAGTTCTAATCAGAGGCTGGATAGGCTGGGGCTGTTTTCCTGGAGGCTGAGGGATGATTTTTGAAGGATTTATAAAATCATGTCGGGGCATGGATGGGGTGAACAGCCAAGTCCTTTTTTCCCAGGGTCGGGCAATTCAGAACTGGCGGGCATAGGTTTAAAGCATGAAGGTGTTGGGCCGAAGGGCCTGTTTCTGTGCTGTATAACGTTATGACCATAAGAGCAGGTAAGAGGCTGGGAGGGAGGGTACTTTGACTTGTTTGTCAGAGTGAATACCAATGGACAATAGTTAAGAATTGGCAATGGTCATAGCCTGACATTTGTGTGGCACAGGTGTTACCTGCCACTTGCCAGCCCAAGCCTGGACATTGTCCAGATCCTGTTACATTTGAACACGGGCTGCTTCAGTATCTGAGGAATCACTGAACACTGCAATTATCAGTGAACATCCCCACTTCGGACCTTATGATGGAGGGAAGGTCATTGATGAAGCAGCTGAAGGTGGTTGGGGCCTAGGACACTACCCTGAGGGACTCCTGTCGAGATGCATTTTGGAAAAGCATATCAGAGCAGGACATATACACTTAATGGTCAGGTCCTTGGGAATGTTGCTGAACAAAGAGACCTTGGAGTGCAGGTTCATAGTTGCTTGAAATGGAGTCGCAGATAGACAGGATAGTGAAGAGGGCGTTTGGTATGCTTTCTTGGTCAGAGTATTGAGTACAGGAGTTGGGAGGTCATGTTAGGTCATTGGTTAGGAATGTTGGAATATTGCGTGCAATTCTGGTCTCCTTCCTATCGGAAAGATGTTGGGAAACTTGAAAGGTTTCAGAAAAGGTTTACAAGGATGTTGCCAGGGTTGGAGGGAGAGGCTGAACAGGCTGGGGCTGTTTTCCCTGGAGTGTCGGAGGCTGAGGGGTGACCTTATAGAGGTTTATAAAATCATGAGGGGCATGGATAGGGTAAATAGGCAAAGTCTTTTCCCCTGGGGTGGGGGAGTCCAGAACTAGAGGGGCATAGGTTTAGGGTGAGAGGGGAAAGATATAAAAGAGACCTAAGGGGCAACGTTTTCACCCAGAGGGTGGTATGTGTATGGAATGAGCTGCCAGAGGATGTGGTGGAGGCTGGTACAATTACAGCATTTAAGAGGCATCTGGATGGGTATATGAATAGGAAGGGTTTGGAGGGATATGGGCCGGGTGCTGGCAGGTGGGACCAGATTGGGTTGGGATATCTGGTCGGCATGGACGGGTTGGGCCGAAGGGTCTGTTTCCATGCTGTACATCTCTATGTAGCTGAGATGACTGACCCTCCAACAACCACAACCATCTTCCCCTGTGCCAGGTCTGACCCCAACCAGCAGAGAGTTTGCCCCTCCCCCCTCCCGATACCCATTGATTCCAGTCTTGCCAGGGCTCCGTGATGCCACGCTCGGTCGAAGGCAGCCTTGATGCCCAGGGTTGAGTTTGCTTTCTCAGTTCCCCAGCCCCCCCCATACCCTCCCCCCCCCACCGCTGCCCAATAGCACCTCACAGCTTCTCACTTTGCAGTCGGCTCTCTCTCCTCATCCTCATGACGTGTGAGACCAGGATGCTGATGATGAAGGCTGTTGTGAGGAAGCAGACCCCAGCGATGATGCCAGCCCGGACAGAGTGGGTGAAGGGGTCCCACCCCGTCTCCCCCGAGGGGTAGCTGGACATTCCTGGGGGAGGGGACCGGGAAAACGGAGCATATTAGAACCCGGCCTGAGATTGTCAAGCTGCAAACCTCCCTCATAGGGACTGAGCCTCCCCGTGTACACACACTCTCACACTCTCTCACACACACACACACACACACTCACTCTCACACACACACACTCACTCTCACACACACTCTCACACACTCTCACACACACATACACACACTCTCTCACACACACACACACTCTCTCTCACACACATACACATACACTCTCACACACACACACTCGCACACACTCACACACACATACTCTCACACACTCTCACTCACACACACATACACATACACAGAGTCTCACACACACACACATACACAGTCTCACACACACACACTCACACACACACAGTCTCACACACACAGTCTCACACTCACTCACACTCACACATACACACACAGTCTCACACACACTCACACTCTCACACACACACTCGCTCTCACTCACACAGACTCTCTCACGCACACCCGCTCACATACACACACACACTTGCTCTCACACACACACACATTCACTCACACACACACACACTCGCTCACACACACACACTCTCACACACACACACACACCCGCGCTCTCACACACACTCACTCATACACACTCACACTCTCCCACACACACTCACTCATACACACACACACTCACACAGACTCTCTCACACACACACCTGCTCACATACAAACACACACTTGCTCTCACATACACACACACTCACACACTCACTCTCACACACTCTCTCTCACATGCACACTCGCTCACACTCACACAGACTCTCTCACGCACACCCGCTCACATACACACACACTTGCTCTCACACACACACACACACACATTCACTCACACACACACACTCGCTCACACACACACACACTCTCACACCCGCGCTCTCACACACACTCACTCATACACACTCACACTCTCCCACACACCCTCACTCATACACACACACACTCACACAGACTCTCTCACACACACACCTGCTCACATACAAACACACACTTGCTCTCACACACTCACACACTCACACACTCACTCTCACACACTCTCTCTCACATGCACACTCGCTCACACTCACACAGACTCTCTCACGCACACCCGCTCACATACACACACACACACATGCTCTCACACACACACTCGCTCACACACACACACACACTCTCTCACACACACACCCGCGCTCTCACACACACTCACACACACACCTGCTCACATACAAACACACACTTGCTCTCACATACACACACACACTCTCACACACTCTCTCTCACATGCACACTCTCTCACACACACACACTTGCTCACACACAAACTCCCTCACACACACACTCATGCGCACATACACACACACACAAACACTCGCACACACACACACACAGACACACTCTCACTCACACACACCCTCGCTCTCACACAAACTCCCTCACCCACACTCATGCGCACACACTCGCACACACTGACATACTCACACACACTGACACACACTGACACACACACAGACACTCACACACACACTCACTCACACGCAGGCGCAGACACACACAGACTCCTGCTCTATCTCACACACACGCGTATACACTCACACAGACACACGCGCAGACACACATGTTCACGCTCTCTGTCTCTCACACACACACACACACACACACTCACACAGACACACACACACACATCCCTTTACCTGAGGTTGAGACATTAACAATATCACTCGGCTCACTGACCAGCTCCTCGCTCCGTGAAACCATACGGAACTGATAGGAAACATCCTAACGGAACAGAGACCGGACTCAGAGTTAGTGATGAGCTCAGTGAGAGCCTTACCCGCTCCCGTCTACCCTCAATCATCTTACCTCCCACCCTCATTCTTTCTATCTCTCGTTCGATCTCTCTGCCAGTCTTCCTGAATTTATATCAGTCACTCTCTGCCCCCCCATCTATCACTTTCACCTTCTCTCCCATCATTCCCCTTCACTCTCTGCCCTCACTCTCCCTCTCTGTTCAATTTCTCTCCACCCTCAATCTCAATCCCCTCCTCTTCACTTTCATTCTCTCCTTTGATCACGCTCTCCTTCCTCTGCACCTGTCATTCACTTCTTCCCCCTCTCCCTTTTCTCTCCTTTGATCTCTCTCCGACAGTCTCTCTGTCTTTCTCCTCCCATCAATTGCTAAACCACGTGTTCCCCTCTGCGTCCCTCAATCTCTCTCCTTCCTTAACTCTATCCCACGATCTCTCTCTCTCTCACATCTCCCTCAATCTCTCTCCTTCCTTAACTCTATCCCTCGATCTCTCTCTCTCACCTCTCCCTCAATCTCTCTCCTTCCTTAACTCTATCCCACGATCTCTCTCTCTCTCACATCTCCCTCAATCTCTCTCCTTCCTTAACTCTATCCCTCGATCTCTCTCTCTCACCTCTCCCTCAATCTCTCTCCTTCCTTAACTCTATCCCACGATCTCTCTCTCTCTCACATCTCCCTCAATCTCTCTCCTTCCTTAACTCTATCCCTCGATCTCTCTCTCACCTCTCCCTCAATCTCTCTCCTTCCTTAACTCTATACCTCGATCTCTCTCTCTCACCTCTCCCTCAATCTCTCTCCTTCCATAACTCTATCACTCAATCTCTCTCACCCCTCCCTCAATCTCTCTCCTTCCTTAACTCTATCCCGCGATCTCTCTCTCACCTCTCCCTCAACCTCTCTCCTTCCATAACTCTATCCCACAATCTCTCTCTCACCTCTCCCTCAATCTCTCTCCTTCCATAACTCTATCCCTCGATCTCTCACTCTCTCTCTCAATCTCTCTCCTTCCATAACTCTATCCCTCGATCTCTCGCTCTCTCCCTCCCTCAACCTCTCTCCTTCCTTAACTCTATCCCACAATCTCTCTCTCACCTCTCCCTCAATCTCTCTCCTTCCTTAACTCTATCCCTCGATCTCTCTCTCACATCTCCCTCAATCTCTCTCCTTCCGTAACTCTATCCCTCGATCTCTCTCTCTCACCTCTCCCTCAATCTCTCTCCTTCCTTAACTCTATCCCACGATCTCTCTCTCTCTCAACCTCTCTCCTTCCTTAACTCTATCCCTCGATCTCTCTCTCTCTCACCTCTCCCTCAATCTCTCTCCTTCCTTAACTCTATCCCTCGATCTCGCTCTCACCTCTCCCTCAATCTCTCTCCTTCCTTAACTCTATCCCTCGATCTCTCTCTCACCTCTCCCTCAATCTCTCTCCTTCCTCAACTCTATCCCTCGATCTCTCTCCCTTTCTCTCCCTTCCCTCAACCTCTCCCCTTCCTCAATTCTATCCCTCAATCTCTCTCCTTCCTCAACTCTATCCATCGATCTCTCTCTCTCCCCTCCCTCAATCTGTCTCCTTCTTTAACTCTATCCCTTGATATCTCTTTCTACTCTCCACACCCCCCCCTCACTACTCTCCACACAACTTCTCTCTCTCTCTACTCCCCACATCCCCTCTCTCTCTCTCTACTCTCCACACCCCCCCTCTCTCTCCTCTCCACACCGCCCCCCTCTCTCTCTCTACTCTCCACACCCCCTCTCTCTCTCCTCTCCACACCGCCCCCTCTCTCTCTCTACTCTCCACACACCCTCTCTCTCCTCTCCAAACCCCCCCTCTCTCTCTCTCTACTCTACACACCCCCTCTCTCGCTCTCTCTAGTCTCCACACACCCCTCTCTCTTTACTCCCCACACCCCCTCTCTCTCTACTCCCCACACACCCCTCTCTCTACTCTCCACACCCCCTCTCGCTCTCTCCTCTCCACACCTCCCTCTCTCTCTCTCTCTACTCTCCACACACCCTCTCTCTCTCTCTACTCTCCACACACCCTCTCCCTCTCTCTCTCTCTACTCTCCACACCCCCTCTCTCTCTCCTCTCCACACCTCCCTCTCTCTACTCTCCACACACCCTCTCTCTCTCTCTACTCTCCACACACCCTCTCCCTCTCTCTCTCTCTACTCTCCACACCCCCTCTCTCTCTCCTCTCCACACCTCCCTCTCTCTCTCTCCTCTCCACACCTCCCTCTCTCGCTCTCTACTCTCCACACCCTCTCTCTCTCTACTCTCCACACCCCCCTCTCTACTCTCCACGTCCTCTCTCTCTCTCTACTCTCCACACACCCTCTCTCTCTCTCTCTACTCTCCACACCCTCACTCTCTCTACTCTCCACACCCCCTCTCTCTCCCTA
Source organism: Chiloscyllium plagiosum (assembly GCF_037043375.1). NCBI lineage: Eukaryota > Metazoa > Chordata > Chondrichthyes > Orectolobiformes > Hemiscylliidae > Chiloscyllium > Chiloscyllium plagiosum. The sequence goes on from NW_028270178.1 coordinate 4,104,199, forward strand.
CTCCCCACACCCTCTCTCTCTCTCTCCTCTCCATACCCCCCTCTCTCTCTCCTCTCCATACCCCCCTCTCTTTCTCTACTCTCCATATCCCCTCTCTCTCTCTCTACTCTCCATATCCCCTTTCTCTCTACTCTCCATACCCCCCTCTCTCTCTCTACTCTCCATATCCCCTCTCTCTCTCTCTACTCTCCATACCCCCCTCACTCTCTCCTCTCCACACCCCCTCTCTCTCTCTCTACTCTCCATATCCCCCTTTCTCTTTCTCTACTCTCCATATCCCCTCTCTCTCTCTCTACTCCCTATACCTCACTCTCTCTCTCTCTCTCTACTCTCCATACCCCCCTCTCTCTCTACTCTCCATACCCCCCTCTCTCTTTCTCTACTCTCCATACCCCTCTCTCTCTTTCTCTACTCTCCATACCCGTCTCTCTCTTTCTCTACTCTCCACACACCCTCTCCCTCACTCTACTCTCCATACCCTCTCTCTCTCTACTCTCCACACCCCCTCTCTCTCCCTACTCCCCACACCCTCTCTCTCTACTCTCCATACCCCCCTCTCTCTCTCTCTACTCTCCATACCCCCCTCTCTCTTTCTCTACTCACCATATCCTCTCTCTCTGCTCTCCATACCCCCCCTCTCTCTACTCTCCATACCCCCCTCTCTCTCTATCTACTCTCCATATCCCCTCTCTCTCTCTACTCTCCATACCCCCCTCTCTCTCTACTCTCCATATCCCCTCTCTTTCTCTCTACTCTCCATATCCCCTCTCTCTCTCTCTACTCTCCATATCCCCTTTCTCTCTACTCTCCATACCCCCCCCCTCTACTCTCCATATCCCCTCTCTCTCTCTCTACTCTCCATACCCCTCTCTCTCTCTCCTCTCCACACCCCCTCTCTCTCTCTCTACTCTCCATATCCCCCTCTCTCTTTCTCTACTCTCCAAATCCCCTCTCTCTCTCTACTCTCCATATCCCCTCTCTCTCTCTACTCCCTATAACTCCCTCTCTCTCTCTCTCTACTCTCCATACCCCCCTCTCTCTCTACTCTCCATACCCCCCTCTCTCTCTCTACTCTCCATATCCTCTCTCTCTCTCTCTACTCTCCATATCCCCCCTCTCTCTCTCTACTCTCCATACACCCCTCTCTCTTTCTCTACTCTCCATACCCCTCTCTCTCTTTCTCTACTCTCCATACCCGTCTCTCTCTTTCTCTACTCTCCACACACCCTCTCCCTCTCTCTACTCTCCATACCCTCTCTCTCTCTACTCTCCACACCCCCTCTCTCTCCCTACTCCCCACACCCTCTCTCTCTACTCTCCATACCCCCCTCTCTCTCTCTCTACTCTCCTTACCCCCCTCTCTCTTTCTCTACTCTGCATATCCCCTCTCTCTGCTCTCCATACCCCCCCTCTCTCTACTCTCCATACCCCCCCCTCTCTCTCTCTACTCTCCATATCCTCTCTCTCTGCTCTCCATACCCCTCCTCTCTCTACTCTCCATACCCCCCCCTCTCTCTCTCTACTCTCCATATCCCCTCTCTCTCTCTCTACTCTCCATACCCCCCTCTCTCTCTACTCTCCATATCCCCTCTCTCTCTCTACTCTCCATATCCCCTCTCTCTCTCTCTACTCTCCATATCCCCTTTCTCTCTACTCTCCATACCCCCCTCTCTCTCTACTCTCTACTCTCCATACCCCCCTCTCTCTCTACTCTCCATATCCCCTCTCTTTCTCTCTCCTCTCCATATCCCCTCTCTCTCTCTACTCTCCATATCCCCTTTCTCTCTACTCTCCATACCCCCCTCTCTCTCTACTCTCCATATCCCCTCTCTCTCTCTCTACTCTCCATACCCCTCTCTCTCTCTCCTCTCCACACCCCCTCTCTCTCTCTCTACTCTCCATATCCCCCTCTCTCTTTCTCTACTCTCCATATCCCCTCTCTCTCTACTCCCTATAACTCCCTCTCTCTCTCTCTACTCTCCATACCCCCCTCTCTCTCTACTCTCTACTCTCCATACCCCCCTCTCTCTCTACTCTCTAGTCTCCATACCCCCTCTCTCTCTCTCTACTCTCCATATCCTCTCTCTCTCTCTCTACTCTCCATATCCCCCCTCTCTCTCTCTACTCTCCATACACCCCTCTCTCTTTCTCTACTCTCCATACCCCCCTCTCTCTCTACTCTCTACTCTCCATACCCCCTCTCTCTCTCTCTACTCTCCATATCCTCTCTCTCTCTCTCTACTCTCCATATCCCCCCCTCTCTCTCTCTACTCTCCATACCCCTCTCTCTCTTTCTCTACTCTCCATACCCGTCTCTCTCTTTCTCTACTCTCCACACACCCTCTCCCTCTCTCTACTCTCCATACCCTCTCTCTCTCTACTCTCCATACCCTCTCTCTCTCTACTCTCCACACCCCCTCTCTCTCCCTACTCCCCACACCCTCTCTCTCTACTCTCCATACCCCCCTCTCTCTCTCTACTCTCCATACCCCCCTCTCTCTTTCTCTACTCTCCATATCCCCTCTCTCTGCTCTCCATACCCCCCCTCTCTCTACTCTCCATACCCCCCTCTCTCTCTCTCTACTCTCCATATCCCCTCTCTCTCTCTCTCTACTCTCCATACCCCCTCTCTCTCTCTTATCTCCATATCCCCCTCTCTCTCTCTACTCTCCATATCCCCCTCTCTCTTTCTCTACTCTCCATACCCCGCTCTCTCTACTCTCCACAGCCCCCCCTCTCTCTCTCTCTCTACTCTCCATACCCCCCTCTCTCTTTCTCTACTCTCCAAATCCCCTCTCTCTCTACTCTCCATACCCCCTTCTCTCTCTCTACTCTCCATATCCCCCCCACTCTCTCTACTCTCCATATCCCCTCTCTATCTCTACTCTCCATATCCCCTCTCTCTCTCTCTCTACTCTCCATATCCCCTCTCTCTCTACTCTCCATATCCCCTCTTTCTCTACTCTCCATACCCCCCCTCTCTCTCTCTACTCTCCACACCCCTCCTCTCTCTACTCTCCATATCCCCCTCTCTCTTTCTCTACTCTCCATATCCCCTCTCGCTTTCTCTACTCTCCATACCCCCTCTCTCTCTCTCTACACCCCTCTCTCTCTCTCTCTACTCTCCATACCCCTCTCTACTCTCCACACCCCCCCTCTCTCTCTACTCTCCATATCCCCCTCTCTCTTTCTCTACTCTCCATATCCCCCTCTCTCTCTCTCTACTCTCCATATCCCCCTCTCTCTCTCTCTACTCTCCATACCCCCGTCTCTCTCTACTCTCCATACCCCCGTCTCTCTCTACTCTCCATAACCCCCTCTCTCTCTCTCTCTACTCTCCATACCCCCCCCTCTCTCTCTCTACTCTCCATATCCCCCTATCTCTCTCTCTACTCTCCATACCCCCCTCTCTCTTTCTCTACTCTCCATACCCCTCTCTCTTTCTCTACCCTCCATATCCCCTCTCTCTCTCTACTCTCCACACCCCCCTCTCTCTACTCTCCACACCCCCCTCTCTCTACTCTCCACACCCCCCTCTCTCTCTCTCTACTCTCCATACCCCCCTCTCTCTCTCTCTACTCTCCATACCCCCCTCTCTTTCTCGACTCTCCATACCCCTCTCTCTCTCTCTCTACTCTCCATACCCCTCTCTCTCTCTCTCTACTCTCCATACCCCTCTCTCTCTCTCTACTCTCCATATCCCCTCTCTCTCTCTCTACTCTCCATATCCCCTCTCTCTATCTCTACTCTCCATATCCCCTCTCTCTCTCTCTCTACTCTCCATATCCCCTCTCTCTCTACTCTCCATATCCCCTCTTTCTCTACTCTCCATACCCCCCTCTCTCTCTCTACTCTCCACACCCCTCCTCTCTCTACTCTCCATATCCCCCTCTCTCTTTCTCTACTCTCCATATCCCCTCTCGCTTTCTCTACTCTCCATACCCCCTCTCTCTCTCTCTACACCCCTCTCTCTCTCTCTCTCTACTCTCCATACCCCTCTCTACTCTCCACACCCCCCCTCTCTCTCTACTCTCCATATCCCCCTCTCTCTTTCTCTACTCTCCATATCCCCCTCTCTCTCTCTCTACTCTCCATATCCCCCTCTCTCTCTCTCTACTCTCCATACCCCCGTCTCTCTCTACTCTCCATACCCCCGTCTCTCTCTACTCTCCATAACCCCCTCTCTCTCTCTCTCTACTCTCCATACCCCCCTCTCTCTCTCTCTACTCTCCATATCCCCCTATCTCTCTCTCTACTCTCCATACCCCCCTCTCTCTTTCTCTACTCTCCATACCCCTCTCTCTTTCTCTACCCTCCATATCCCCTCTCTCTCTCTACTCTCCACACCCCCCTCTCTCTACTCTCCACACCCCCCTCTCTCTACTCTCCACACCCCCCTCTCTCTCTCTCTACTCTCCATACCCCCCTCTCTCTCTCTCTACTCTCCATACCCCCCTCTCTTTCTCGACTCTCCATACCCCTCTCTCTCTCTCTACTCTCCATACCCCTCTCTCTCTCTCTCTACTCTCCATACCCCCCTCTCTCTCTCTACTCTCCATATCCCCTCTCTCTCTCTCTACTCTCCATATCCCCTCTCTCTCTCTCTACTCTCCATATCCCCTCTCTCTCTACTCTCCATACCCGTCTCTCTTTCTCTACTCTCCATACCCCCCTCTCTCTTTCTCTACCCTCTATATCCCCTCTCTCTCTCTACTCTCCATATCCCCTCTCTCTCTCTACTCTCCACACCCCCCTCTCTCTACTCTCCACACCCCCCTCTCTCTACTCTCCACACCCCCCTCTCTCTCTCTACTCTCCATACCCCCCTCTCTCTCTCTCTACTCTCCATACCCCCCTCTCTCTCTCTACTCTCCATACCCCCCTCTTTCTCTCTACTCTCCACACCCCCCTCTCTCTCTACTCTCCATACCCCCCTCTTTCTCTCTACTCTCCACACCCCCCTCTCTCTCTACTCTCCCAATCCCCTCTCTCTATTTACTCTCCACAACCCCTCTCTCTCTACTCTCCACAACCCCTCTCTCTCACCCTCTCTGCAATTAAATCTCTCTGTCTCTCTTACTCTTTACCTGTGTCCCTTACACTCTCTCTACCTCTCTCTCTTTCACTAAGAGTTTCTTTCTCTGTCTTTCTGCTTCCTTAAGTTTCATTCTCTCTCTCTTTCCTTCGAGTTTCTCTCTCTCTCTCTCCTTCCTTAAGTTTCTTTCACTCTCTCCCTCCCTTTTTCCTTAAGAGTTTCTTTAACTCTCTCTCTCTACTCCCCACACCTCTCTCTCTCTCTCTCTTTCTTCAAGAGTTTTTTTCTCTCTCTTTCCTTAAGAATGTATTTCTTTCCCTCTCTCTTTCTCTCTCCCTTTCAGGGACAGTTTCTTTTCTCTCGCTTTCTCCAAGACGTTTTCTCTCTCACTCTCTCTCTCTCTTCCCTTTCTCCCTCTTTTCAAGCCTCTCTTTCCTTGTTCCTTCTCTGTGCCGCCCCCACCCTCCCACTTCGTCTCCCCCTCTCCCCCTCGCGGCCCCCCCGACAATGCCAGCCCACGAAACCTTGACCTCTGACCTTGACGAGTCCGGTCAGCAGTAGCCGGTCCTGCTGGGCTGGGATCGCACTGTGCAGCACCTCCCAGGCCCCGGGCCCCCCCCGGTACTCCAGCACGTAGGCCAGGGGGAGGCGGGAGGGGGCCGGGGGTGGGGCCCAGCGGAGCACGATCCCCCCCGCTGTCCGATTCGCCGCCAGGTTGCTGGGGGGCAGCAGGGGGCGGGCCCTCTCGCTCGGCGCCGGGGGTCGCCGTGGGGTCGCCGTCGCCGCGGGAACGCCTGGGGCATGGGGAGGAGGCAACGGCGAGAAAGTTAGACGTCGGGCGGGGAACATGGGCTCAAGATGCGACCCTTCGGCCCTCAAGAGCCCTGCCCTCCCTTTCAAAACCAACATGGCCGCTCGGATTTTTAACCGCGACTCTACCCCCAACCCCACCCGATCCCAGTCACCTTTCCCCCCCTGGGTCATCGAGCTCTGCCTTGTGAGAATTGTCCAAGGATTCTGCTCCCGCTGCCTTTTCAGGAATGGGTTTCCAAAATGTTCATGACCCTCCGACAGAAACACGTTACCACCCCCCCCCCCAGCGCCTCCCTCATCTTTGTTGCCCCCACCTCGTTCCAGATCCTTCCCTGACATGTGACATCCTTTGAACGTTCCTCAGTCCAGTCACCTCCCCCGTTTCCAAATCAGAGAATCCCCGACAGTGTGGAAACAGGCCCTTTGGCCCAACCAGTCCACTCCGACCCTCCGAAGAGTAACCCACCCAGACCCATTTACCCTCTACCCCTGACTGATCCACCCTAACCTGCACATCCCTGAGCACTATGGGGTAATTTACCATGGCCAATCCACCCAAACTTGCACATCCCTGAACACTATGGGTAATTTAGCATGGCCAATCCACCCTAACCTACACATCCATGAGCACTATGGGTAATTTAGCATGGCCAATCCACCCGAACCAGCACATCCCTGAGCACTATGGGTAATTTAGCATGGCCAATCCACCCTAACTTGCAATTCCCTGAGCACTATGGGTAATTTAGCATGGCCAACCCACCCTAACCTGCACATCCCTGAGCACTATGGGTAATTTAGCATGGCCAATCCACCCGAACCAGCACATCCCTGAGCACTATGGGTAATTTAGCATGGCCAATCCACCCTAACTTGCAATTCCCTGAGCACTATGGGGTAATTTAGCACGGCCAATATACCCTAACTTGCACATCCCTGAACACTATGCGGTAATTTAGCATGGCCAATCCACCCTAACCTGCACATCCCTGAGCACCACGGGTAATTTAGCATGGCCAATCCACCCGAACCAGCACATCCCTGAGCACTATGGGTAATTTAGCATGGCCAATCCACCCGAACCAGCACATCCCTGAACACTATGGGTAATTTAGCATGGCCAATCCACCCTAACCTGCACATCCCTGAGCACTATGGGTAATTTAGCATGGCCAATCCACCCGAACCAGCACATCCCTGAGCACTATGGGTAATTTAGCATGGCCAATCCACCCTAACCGGCACATCCCTGAACAGTATGGGTAATTTAGCATGGCCAATCCACCCTAACCTGCACATCCCTGAACACTATGGTGTAATTTAGCATGGCCAATCCACCCAAACTTGCACATCCCTGAACACTATGGGTAATTTAGCATGGCCAATCCACCCTAACCTACACATCCATGAACACTATGGGTAATTTAGCATGGCCAATCCACCCTAACCTGCACATCCCTGAGCACTATGGGTAATTTAGCATGGCCAATCCACCCGAACCAGCACATCCCTGAGCACTATGGGTAATTTAGCATGGCCAATCCACCCTAACCTACACATCCCTGAGCACTATGGGGTAATTTAGCACGGCCAATATACGCTAACTTGCACATCCCTGAACATTATGCGGTAATTTAGCATGGCCAATCCACCCTAACCTGCACATCCCTGAGCACTATGGGTAATTTAGCATGGCCAATCCACCCTAACTTGCACATCCCTGAGCACTATGGGGTAATTTAGCATGGCCAATCCACCCTAACCTGCACATCCTGAGCACTATGGGGCAATTTAGCATGGCCAATCCACCCTAACCTGCACATCCCTGAACACTATGGGGTAATTTAACATGGCCAATCCACCCTAACCTGCATATCCCTGAACACTATGGGTAATTTAGCATGGCCAATCCACCCTAACCTGCACATCCCTGAGCACTATGGGTAATTTAGCATGGCCAATCCACCCTAACCTACACATCCCTGAACACTATGGGTAATTTAGCATGGCCAATCCACCCTAACCTGTACATCCCTGAACACTATGGGTAATTTAGCACGGCCAATCCACCCTAACCTACACATCCCTGAGCACTATGGGTAATTTAGCATGGCCAATCCACCCTAACCTACACATCCCTGAACACTATGGGTAATTTAGCATGGCCAATCCACCCTAATCTACACATCCCTGAACACTATGGGTAATTTAGCATGGCCAATCCACCCTAACCTGCACATCCCTGAACACTATGGGGTAATTTAGCATGGCCAATCCACCCTAACCTGCACATCCCTGAGCACTATGGGTAATTTAGCATGGCCAATCCACCCTAACCTGCACATCCCTGAACACTATGGGGTAATTTAGCATGGCCAATCCACCCTAACCTGCACATCCCTGAGCACTATGGGTAATTTAGCATGGCCAATCCACCCTAACCTGCACATCCCTGAGCACCACGGGTAATTTAGCATGGCCAATCCACCCTAACCTGCACATCCCTGAACACTATGGGGTAATTTAGCATGGCCAATCCACCCTAACCTGCACATCTCTGAGCACTATGGGGTAATTTAGCTTGGCCAATCCACCCTATCTGCACATCTTCGGATTGTGGGAGGAAACAGGAGCACCCGGAGGAAAACCCATGCAGACACAGGGAGAATGTGCAAACTCCACACAGACAGTTGCCTGAGACAGGAACCCTGTCGCTGTGAGGCAGCAGTGCTAACCATTGTGTCATCCTATTTGTGATTCCTACATGGAGCCTCCCCAGATCTCTCCACATCTCCGAGCTCTGCAAACTCTCACCACTCAGCGTAACAGATCTGCGTGGAAACAGACCCTTCGGCCCAACTAGTCCATGCCGACCCCAATCCCAAACTAAACCAGTACTGCCTGCCTGCTCCTGGCCCACATCCCTTTCCAGTTCATGTCTTATCCAAATGTCTTTTCAACGCTGTAACTATGTCCACATCCACCACTTCCTCATTCCACACAGAAACCACTCTCTGTGTTAAAAAAATAAAATTGCTCCTCATGTCTTTTTAAAATCTCTCTCCTCTCGCCTCAAAAATATGCCCCCTAGTCTTGAAATCCCCACCCTCGGGAAAAGACACTTGCCCTTCACCTTATCTATACCCCTCACGATTTTATAAACCTCTATAAAGTCAACCTCCTACGCTCCAGGGAAAAAAACTCCCAGCCTCTCCGTATATCTCAAACCCACCATTCCCAGCAACCTCCCGGTAAATCCCTTTTGAACCCTGTCCAGTTGAATCATCTCCTTCCTGTAACCAGAACTGGACACAGTGCTCCAGATGGGGCCTCACCAATGTCCTGTACAACCCCAACATGACATTCCCCAACTCCTGTACTCCAAGGACTGAGCAATGAAGGCAAGCGTGCTAAACACCTTCTTAACACCCCCTTGTCTACATGTGACACAAACTTCAAAGGATGATGTCCCTGCTCTCCTAGGCCTCTCTGTTCTCCGACACTACCCAGGGCCCTCCCATTAACTGTTTCAGTCCCACTGGTGCTTGTTTTCCAAAAAAGCAACACCTCGCATTTACCCCAAATTGAACTCCATCAACCACTCCTCAGCCCAGTTGGTTAAGACCTCTTTCTAATCCTAGATAACCCTCTTCACTGTTCACTCTGCCATCAGTCCTGGTGTCATTCACAAACGTACTAACAATGCCTACTATATATGCTCATCCGATTCGTTGCATCGCGCCAGGTTCAATTCTTGCCCTCGGGGCGACTGACTGTGTGGAGTTTGCACATTCTCCCCGTGTCTGTGTGGGTTTCCTCCGGGTGCTCCGGTTTCCTCCCACAGTCCAAAAATGTGCAGGTTAGGGTGGATTGGCCATGCTAACTTACCCATAGTGTTCAGGGATGTGCAGGTTAGGGTGGATTGGCCATGCTAAATTACCCAGAGTGTTCAGGGATGTGTGGGTTAGGGTGGATTGGCCATGCTAAATTACCCATAGTGCTCAGGGATGTGTGGGTTAGGGTGGATTGGCCATGCTAAATTACCCATAGTGTTCAGGGATGTGCAGGTTAGGGTGGATTGGCCGTGCTAAATTACCCATAGTGTTCAGGGATGTGCAGGTTAGAGTGGATTGGCCATGCTAAATTACCCATAGTGTTCAGCGATGTGCAGGTTAGGGAGGATGGGCCATGCTAAATTACCCCATAGTGTTCAGGGATGTGTAGGTTATGGTGGATTGGCCATGCTAAATTACCCATAGTGCTCAGGGATGTGCAGGTTAGGGTGGATTGGCCATGCTAAATTACCCCATAGTGCTCAGGGATGTGCAGGTTAGGGTGGATTGGCCATGCTAAATTACCCATAGTGCTCAGGGATGTGTGGGTTAGGGTGGATTGGCCATGCTAAATTACCCCATAGTGTTCAGGGATGTGCAGGTTAGGGTGGATTGGCCATGCTAAATTACCCCATAGTGTTCAGGGATGTGCAGGTTAGGGTGGATTGGCCATGCTAAATTACCCATAGTGTTCAGGGATGTGTGGGTTAGGGTGGATTGGCCATGCTAAATTACCCATAGTGCTCAGGGATGTGTGGGTTAGGGTGGATTGGCCATGCTAAATTACCCATAGTGTTCAGGGATGTGCAGGTTAGGGTGGATTGGCCATGCTAAATTACCCATAGTGTTCAGGGATGTGCAGGTTAGAGTGGATTGGCCATGCTAAATTACCCATAGTGCTCAGGGATGTGTGGGTTAGGGTGGATTGGCCATGCTAAATTACCCATAGTGTTCAGGGATGTGCAGGTTAGGGTGGATTGGCCGTGCTAAATTACCCATAGTGTTCAGGGATGTGCAGGTTAGGGTGGATTGGCCATGCTAAATTACCCATAGTGCTCAGGGATGTGTGGGTTAGGGTGGATTGGCCATGCTAAATTACCCCATAGTGCTCAGGGATGTGCAGGTTAGGGTGGATTGGCCATGCTAAATTACCCCATCATGTTCAGGGATGTGTAGCTTAGGTTGGATTGGCCATGCTAAATTACCCCATAGTGTTCAGGGATGTATAGGTTAGGGTGGATTGGCCATGCTAAATTACCCCATAGTGTCAGGTGAAAGGGAATGGGTCTGGGCGGGTTGCTCTTCGGAGGGTGGGTGTGGACTTGTTGATCCGAAGGTCCTGTTTCCACACTGTCGGGAATCTAATCTAACCTAATCTAATCATTTACAATGACAAGCAGGGGTGGGCCCAGCAGTAATCCCTGTGCAACACCACGGGTCTTTTTGACAAACTTCCTATTCAAAATGAGGGGAGCATACACCGAGTTTGTGCAGGGCGCTGCTCACACTGTCGCAGTGAAATATCCTTCACGTTCAATTTCACGCCCCTTTTACAATACAACAATATCCCCTCCGCCTTCCCACTCACTTGCTGCAGCTCCATACTAACTTTACGGAGATCCACGAACAAGGATTCCGAGACCTCTCCCCTCTGTACCTCAGGGGTCAGCAATCAGCAGTCTCTCAGTCGCCTCTATCCCTGATGAAGGGCTTTTGCCCGAAACGTCAAATCCTGCTCCCTCGGACGCTGCCTGCCCTGCTGTGCTTTTCCAGCATCGCTCTGATCTTGGCTCAGCAAACTCTCTCCATTTAAGTGGAGTGCCTCTGCTCTGTCCTTGTACTAAACTGCGCCTGATTCCCGCCTTCCACCGCTCGACCACGTCTGCCAAATGTTCGTCCGCTCGGGTAACCTGCCCCGATTGCGTTGCTAAGGCTTCACGGTTCCCCAGCCCTGTATAACTTAGAGGTCACTCCCAGGGAGGTCGGATCACCATGAGACGCGGTGCTGATACTCACAGAGGGTATGGGTGTTGATGATCTGACTGAAGGGCCCGCTCCCGCGATCGCTCTGGGCTAGGACACTGAACTGGTAGCTGGTGTTAGGCCACAGATGATCCACACTCAAGCGATGGTCTCCGTCTGGGACCATGCGGATAATCCAGTCATGGGGCCCATGGGACGTCTGCCTGAACCTGAGAGAGAGAGAGAGAGAGAGAGAGTCACACACTGTGACCTCCATCGCCGGGAGATTGGGGGGGGCGGGCGGGGTGAGAAGTCAGAAGCACACACAGTGACCTCCACCACCAGGGGGTGAAAGGTCAGTGTACACACTGTAACTCCCCACACCCAATGTAAAGGGATGAAATGTCAACATCACACGGAGACCGTCATTGCGAAAGGGGTGAAAGGTCAGCTTCACATACACTGTGACCCACTGTCATGGGGTTAAAGGTCAACTTTGCGCACATAGTGACCTCCACGGTCAGGGTTGAAAGGTCAGTAAACACACAGTGACCTTCACCATCAGGGGTGAAAGGTCAGTAAACACAGTAACCTCCACCATCAGGGGGTGAAAAGTCAGTATACGCACAGTGACCTCTACGATGAGGGGGTGAAAGGTCAGTTTCACATACACTGTGACCCACTGACATGGGGTTAAAGGTCAACTTTGCACACACAGTGACCTCCACGGTCAGGGGTGAAAGGCCAGTATCACACACAGTGCCTTCCACTGTCAGGGGGTGAAAGGTCAGTATACACACAGTGACCTCCACCATCAGGGGGCAAAAGGGGTCAGAGTTTAGATAATGCCATCCTTCAGGAAGAAACAAGACCTATAATGGACACTCTAACGCCAAAGGGAGGGGGGTGAAAGGTCATTCTTCGACCCCCTGACGTGTGGAAGATGTGAAGAAGACGATGAGCCTGTGAACAAGGGCCATGGTGTCATTATGGAAGGAGGGGACAAGCAGACAGTGTCCTACCAGACGGTGAACTGCTGTGGGTGGCCACCATCGAAGCCAGGCTCCCAGGAGACATTGACTGCGAACACATCCGGCCTCACCGTCAGGTTGGTGACAGCGTGGGGGCTGGTTCCTATAGCAATGGACCAAGGTCACTGAGGTCAGAGGTTGAACCTTTGGGAGGCCACACTCCCTGAACACAACATCCCCTCACCCCTTCAAACTGTGGGAACCCTCACTCCCCCTCCCCCTCAAACTGTGGGATCCGTCACTCCCCCTCCCCCTCAAACTGTGGGATCCCTCACTCCTCCTCCCCCTCAAACTGTGGGACCCCTCACTCCCCCTCCCCCTCAAACTGTGGGACCCCTCACTCCCCCTCCCCCTCAAACTGTGGGATCCCTCACTCCCCCTCCCCCTCAAACTGTGGGACCCCTCACTCCCCCTCCCCCTCAAACTGTGGGACCCCTCACTCCCCCTCCCCCTCAAACTGTGGGACCCCTCACTCCCCCTCCCCCTCAAACTGTGAGACCCCTCACTCCCCCTCCCCCTCAAACTATGGGACCCCTCACTCCCCCTCCCCCTCAAACTGTGGGACCCCTCACTCCCCCTCACCCCCTCAAACTGTGGGACCCCTCACTCCCCCTCCCCCTCAAACTGTGGGACCCCTCACTCCCCCTCCCCCTCATACTCTGGGACCCCTCAACCCCTACCCCCTCAAACTGTGGGACCCCTCACTCCCCTCACCCCTTCAAACTGTGGGACCCCTCACTCCCCCTCCCCCTCAAACTGTGGGACCCCTCACCCTCTTCCCCACCAAACTGTGGGACCCCTCACTCCCCCTCCCCCTCAAACTGTGGGATCCCTCACTCCCCCTCCCCCTCAAACTGTGAGACCCCTCACTCCCCCTCCCCCTCAAACTGTGGGACCCCTCACTCCCCCTCCCCCTCAAACTGTGGGACCCCTTACCCCCTTCCCCACCAAACTGTGGGACCCCTTACCCCCTTCCCCACCAAACTGTGGGACCCCTTACCCCCTTCCCCACCAAACTGTGGGACCCCTCCCCGTCCCCAGACCATGTGAGCCTCAGGGTGTGAGCAGGGGGGAGTCTGACCTGTCACCCACACCGTGGTGCTGGTGCTGATCTCCGTCAGGTTATCCCTCGCCTTGCACACCCACGTTCCGTGGTGTTCCTTCCTGACGCTCCGGAAGAACAGCGTCCCATCCTCAAGGACCTGGAACTGTCTGGGGCGAGTGTCCCCCTCCTGGGAGATCAGGGAGCAGCCTGGTTACAAACAGGAATCTCTTCCTCGCCCTGCCCTCCCTCCGTCTCGTTCTTCTCCCACTGCCTCAGGTGCACACCTCGCTCTCTCTCTCTCAATCTCTGTCTACCCCCTCCATCTCAGTCTCTCCATCTCAATCTTGGTCCCACCATGTCGGTCTTCTTGTGCTGACTATCTCCCTCTCTCTGTCTCTCCCTCTCTCTGTCTCTCTCACTCGCCCTCTCTCTGTCTCTCTCACTCTCTCTCTCTCACTCTCACTCTCTCTGTCTCTCTCACTCTCTCTCTCTGTCTCTCTCACTCTCTCTCTCTGTCTCTCTCTCTCTCCGTCTCTGTCTCTCTCTCTCTCCGTCTCTGTCTCTCTCTCTGTCTCTCTCACTTTCAGTCTCTCTTTCTCTGTCTCTCTCGCCATCTCTCTCTCGCCGTCTCTCTCTCGCCGTCTCTCTCTCGCCGTCTCTCTCTCTCTCTCTCTCTTTGTCTCTCTCTATTTGTCTCTCTCTCTGTCTCTCTCTCTCTCTCTATCTGTCTCTCTCTATGTTTCTCTTTCTCTCTCTCTCTGTCAGTTTCTCTCTCTCTGTCTCTCTCTCTCTCTGTCTCTCTGTCTCTCTCTCTCTCTCTGTTTCTCCCTCTCTCCCTCTGTCTCTCTCTCTCTCTCTCTCTCTCTCTCTCTCTCTCTCGCCAGCAATGATGTCCTTTCCCTCTTCCTATCCCTGGTGTTGTAAAGAAACTTTTGTGTTTTTCGAAATGTCTCAAAAATGCGGCTTTACCAAGATGGCTGCGTAATGTCACAGTATGGAACTGGGTAATCAATGTGAACAGAGTGAATCAGGAGCAAAGGAGCTGTGCACAAGTGATCTGATTGGTTCTCAGCTGACCCGTCCAGGTGGGAACTGGAGATGAGACACCGAAACACAGGAGAAAGAGAGAGAGATTGAGAGACAGAAGTAAAGTCATAGCCTCACAGAGATGTACAGCCACAGAAAAAAACCCTTCGGCCCAACCCGTCCATGCCAACGAGATATCCCAACTCAATCTAGTCACACCTGCCAGCACCCTGCCCTCCAAACCCTTCCTATTCATATACCCATCCAGATGCCTCTTAAATGCTGTAATTGTATCAGCCTCCACCACTTCCTCTGGCAGCTCATTCCATACACATACCACCCTCTGTGGGAAAACGTTGCCCCTTAGGTCTCTTTAAAATCACTCTGCTTTCACGTGAAAATAATATCCTCCTGCTTTCGAATCCCTCACTCAAGGGACTGCTATTCTCTATAATACACACAGGGACTGCTATTCTCTACAATACACACAGGGACTGCTATTCTCTATAATACACACAGGGACTGCTATTCTCTATAATACACACAGGGACTGGTATTATCTATAATACACACAGGGATTGGTATTCTCTGCAATACACACAGGGACTGGTATTCTCCATAATACACACAGGGACTGCTATTCTCTACAATACACACAGGGACTGGTATTCTCTGTAATACACACAGGGACTGCTGTTCTGTATAGGACACACAGGGACTGCTATTCTCTATAATACACACAGGGACTGCTATTCTCTCTAATACACACACGTACTGCTATTTTCTATAATGCACACAGGGACTGCTATTCTCAATAATACACACAGGGACTGTTATTCTCTGTAATATACACAGGGACGGCTGTTCTCTATAATACACACAGGGACTGCTATTCTCTATAATACACACAGGGACTGCTATTCTCTATAATACACACAGGGACTGCTAGTCTCTATAATATACACAGGGACTGCTATTCTCTATAATACACACAGGGACTGCTATTCTCTATAATACACACAGGGACTGCTATTCTATGTAATACACACAGGGACTGCTATTCTCTATAATACACACAGGGACTGCTATTCTCTGTAATACACACAGGGACTGCTATTCTCCATAATATACACAGAGACTTCTATTCTCTATAATACACACAGGGACTGCTATTCTCTATCATCCACACAGGGACTGTTATTCTCTATAATATACACTGGGACTGGTATTCTCTGTAATACACACAGAGACTGCTGTTCTGTATAGGACACACAGGGACTGCTATTCTCTATAATACACACAGGGTCTGCTATTTCTATAATATACACACAGGGACTGCTATTCTCTCTAATACACACGCGTACTGCTATTTTCTATAATGCACACAGGGACTGCTATTCTCAATAATACACACAGGGATGGGTATTCTCTGTAATATACACAGGGACGGCTGTTCTCTATAATACACACAGGGACTGCAATTCTCTTTAATATACACAGGGACTGCTATTCTCTATAATACACACAGGGACTGCTATTCTCTATAAAACAGACAGGGACTGCTATTGACTATAATACACACAGGGACTGCAATTCTCTCTAATACACACACGTACAGCTATTATCTATAATGTACACAGGGACTGCGATTCTCAATAATACACACAGGGACTGTTATTCCAAATAATATACACAGAGACTTCTCTTCTCGAAAATACACACAGGGACTGCTATTCTCTATCATCCACACAGGGACTGTTATTCTCTATAATATACACTGGGACTGGTATTCTCTGTAATACACACAGGGACTGCTGTTCTGTATAGGACACACAGGGACTGCTATTCTCTATAATACACACAGGGACTGCTATTCTCTCTAATACACACACGTACTGCTATTTTCTATAATGCACACAGGGACTGCTATTCTCAATAATACACACAGGGACTGTTATTCTCTGTAAAATACACAGGGACGGCTGTTCTCTATAATACACACAGGGACTGCAATTCTCTTTAATATACACAGGGACTGCTGTTCTCTATAATACACACAGGGACTGCTATTCTCTATAATACACACAGGGACTGCTATTCTCTACAATACACACAGGGACTGGTATTCTCTGTAATACACACAGGGACTGCTATTGTCTATCATACACACAGGGACTGCTATTCTCTATAATACCCACAGGGACTGCTATTCTCTATAATATACATAGGGACTGCTATTCTCTATAATACACACAGGGACTGCTATTCTCTATAATACACACAGGGACTGCTATTCTCTATAATACACACAGGGACTGCTATTCTCAGTAATGCACACAGGGACTGCTATTCTCTATAATACACACAGGGACTGCTATTCTCCGTAATACACACAGGGACTGCTATTCTCTATAATACACACAGGGACTGTTATTCCATATAATATACACAGAGACTTCTCTTCTCGAAAATACACACAGGGACTGCTATTCTCTATAATACACACAGGGACTGTTATTCTCTATAATATACACTGGGACTGGTATTCTCTGTAATACACACAGGGACTGCTGTTCTGTATAGGACACACAGGGACTGCTATTCTCTACAATACACACAGGGACTGGTATTCTCTGTAATACACACAGGGACTGCTATTGTCTATCATACACACAGGGACTGCTATTCTCTATAATACACACAGGGACTGCTATTCTCTATAATATACATAGGGACTGCTATTCTCTAGAAAACACACAGGGACTGCTATTCTCTATAATACACACAGGGACTGCTATTCTCTATAATACACACAGGGACTGCTATTCTCAGTAATGCACACAGGGACTGCTATTCTCTATAATACACACAGGGACTGCTATTCTCCGTAATACACACAGGGACTGCTATTCTCTATAATATACACAGGGACTGCTATTCTCTATAATATACACAGGGACTGCTATTCTCTGTTATATACACGGGGACTGCTATTCTCTACAATACACACAGGGGCTGCTATTCTCTATAATACACACAGGGACTGCTATTCTCTGTAATACACACAGAAACTGCTCTTCTCTGTTATATACACGGGGGCTGCTATTTTCTATAATATACACAGGGATTGCTATTCTCTATAATACAGACAGGGACTGCTATTCTCTATAATACACATAGGGACTGCTATTCTCTATAATACACACAGGGACTGCAATTCTCTATAATACACACATGTACTGATATTTTCTATAATGTACACAGGGACTGCGACTCTCAGTAATGCACACAGGGACTGCAATTCTCTATAATATACACAGGGACTGCTATTCTCTATAATACACACAGGGACTGGGAATCTCTATAATGCGCACAGGGACTGCTATTTTCTATAATATCCACACAGGGACTGCAATTCTCTGTAATATACACAGGGACTGCTATTCTCTATAATACACACAGGGACTGCTATTCTCTATAATACACACAGGGACTGCTATTCTCTGTAATACACACAGGAACTGCTATTCTCTGTAATATACACAGGGACTGCTATTGTCTATCATACACACAGGGACTGCTATTCTCTATAATACACACAGGGACTGCTATTCTCTATAATATACACAGGGACTGCTATTCTCTATAATACACACAGGGACTGCTATTCTCTATAATACACACAGGGACTGCTATTCTCAGTAATGCACACAGGGACTGCTATTCTCTATAATACACACAGGGACTGCTATTCTCCGTAATACACACAGGGACTGCTATTCTCTATAATATACACAGGGACTGCTATTCTCTATAATATACACAGGGACTGCTATTCTCTGTTATATACACGGGGACTGCTATTCTCTACAATACACACAGGGGCTGCTATTCTCTATAATACACACAGGGACTGCTATACTCTGTAATACACACAGAAACTGCTCTTCTCTGTTATATACACGGGGACTGCTATTTTCTATAATATACACAGGGACTGCTATTCTCTATAATACAGACAGGGACTGCTATTCTCTATAATACACATAGGGACTGCTATTCTCTATAATACACACAGGGACTGCAATTCTCTATAATACACACATGTACTGATATTTTCTATAATGGACACAGGGACTGCGACTCTCAGTAATGCACACAGGGACTGCAATTCTCTATAATATACACAGGGACTGCTATTCTCTATAATACACACAGGGACTGGGAATCTCTATAATACGCACAGGGACTGCTATTTTCTATAATATCCACACAGGGACTGCAATTCCCTATAATATACACAGGGGACTGCTATTCTCTATAACACACACGGACTGCTATTCTCTGTAATACCCACAGGGACTGCTATTCTCTATAATACACACACGGACTGCTATTCTCTATAATACACACAGGAACTGCAATTCTCTGTAATATACACAGGAACTGCTATTCTCTATAATACACACAGGGACTGCTATTCTCTATAATACACACAGGGACTGCAATTCTCTCTAATACACACATGTACTGCTATTTTCTATAATGTACACAGGGACTGCGACTCTTAGTAATGCACACAGGGACTGCTATTCTCAGTAATGCACACAGGGACTGCTATTCTCGATAATGTACACAGGGACTACTATTCTCAGTAATGCACACAGGGACTGCTATTCTCAATAATACACACACGGACTGCTATTCTCCAAAATACACACAGGGATTGCTATTGTCTATAATATACACAGGGACTGCTATTCTCTATAATACAGACAGGGACTGCTATTCTCAATAATACACACACGGACTGGTAATCTCCAAAATACACACAGGGACTGCTATTCTCTATAATACACACAGGGACTGCTATTCTCTATAATACACACAGGGACTGCGATTCTCAATAATACACACAGGGACTGTTATTCCCTATAATATACACAGAGACTTCTCTTCTCGAAAATACACACAGGGACCGCAATTCTCTATAATACACACAGGGACTGTTATTCTCTATAATACACACAGGGACTGTTATTCTCTATAATACACACAGGGACTGCTGTTCTGTATAGGACACACAGGGACTGCTATTCTCTATAATACACACAGGGACTGCTATTCTCTCTAATACACACACGTACTGCTATTTTCTATAATGCACACAGGGACTGCTATTCTCAATAATACACACAGGGACTGTTATTCTCTGTAATATACACAGGGACGGCCGTTCTCTATAATACACACAGGGACTGCAATTCTCTTTAATATACACAGGGACTGCTATTCTCTATAATACACATAGGGACTGCTATTCTCTGTAATACAAACAGGGACTGCTATTCTCTATAATACACACAGGGACTGCTATTCTCTATAATATACACAGGGACTGCTATTCTCTATAATATACACAGGGACTGCTATTCTCTATAATATACACAGGGACTGCTATTCTCTATAATATACACAGGGACTGCTATTCTCTATAATACACACAGGGACTGCTATTCTCTGTAATACACACAGGGACTGCTATTCGCTATAATACACACAGGGACTGCTATTCTCTATAATATACACACAGGGACTGCTATTCTCTATAATATACACAGGGATTGCTATTCTCGAAAATACAC
This sequence comes from Chiloscyllium plagiosum, assembly GCF_037043375.1. Lineage (NCBI taxonomy): Eukaryota > Metazoa > Chordata > Chondrichthyes > Orectolobiformes > Hemiscylliidae > Chiloscyllium > Chiloscyllium plagiosum. The sequence continues at coordinate 4,124,589 of NW_028270178.1, forward strand.
ACAGGGACTGCTATTCTCTGTAATACACACAGGGACTGCTATTCTCTGTAATACACAGAGGGACTGCTATTCTCTATAATATACACAGAGACTTCTATTCTCTATAATACACACAGGAACTGCTATTCTCTGTAATACACACAGGGACTGTTACTCTCTATAATATACACTGGGACTGGTATTCTCTGTAATACACACAGGGACTGCTGTTCTGTATAGGACACACAGGGACTGCTATTCTCTATAATACACACAGGTCTGCTATTTTCTATAATATACACACAGGGACTGCTATTCTCTCTAATACACACACGTACTGCTATTATCTATAATGCACACAGGGACTGCTATTCTCTATAATACAGACAGGGACTGCTATTCTCTGTAATATACACAGAGACTGCTATTCTCTATAACACACACAGGGACTGCTATTTTCTGTAATATACACAGGGACTGCTATTCTCTATAATACACACAGGGACTGCTATTCTCTATAATACACACAGGGACTGCAATTCTCTCTAATACACAAATGTACTGCTAATTTCTATAATGTACACAGGGACTGCGACTCTTCGTAATGCACACAGGGACTGCTATTCTCTTTAATACACACAGGGACTGCTATTCTCTTTAATACACACAGGGACTACTATTCTCAGTAATGCACACAGGGACTGCTATTCTCAATAATACACACACGGACTGCTATTCTCCAAAATACACACAGGGATTGCTATTGTCTATAATATACACAGGGACTGCTATTCTACACAATACACACAAGAACTGCTATTCTCTTTAATACAGACAGGGACTGCTATTCTCTATCATACACACAGGGACTGCTATTCTCTGTAATACACACAGGGACTGCTATTCTCTGTAATACACATAGGGACTGCTATTCTCTATAATATACACAGAGACTTCTATTCTCTATAATACACAGGAACTGCTATTCTCTATCATCCACACAGGGACTGTTATTCTCTATAATATACACTGGGACTGGTATTCTCTGTAATACACACAGGGACTGCTGTTCTGTACAGGACACACAGGGACTGTTATTCTCTATAATACACACAGGGTCTGCTATTTTCTATAATATACAAACAGGGACTGCTATTCTCTCTAATATACACACGTACTGCTATTATCTATAATGCACACAGGGACTGCTATTCTCTATAATACTCACAGGGACTGCTATTCTCTGTAATATACACAGGGACTGCTATTCTCTGTAATATACACAGGGACTGCTATTCTATATAATACACAAAGGGACTGCTATTCTCTGTAATATACACAGGAACTGCTATTCTCTATAATACACACAGGGACTGCTATTCTCTGTAAAATACACAGAGACTGCTATTCTCAATAACACACACAGGGACTGCTATTTTCTGTAATATACACAGGGACTGCTATTCTCTATAATACACACAGGGACTGCTATTCTCTATAATACACACAGGGACTGCAATTCTCTATAATACACACATGTACTGATATTTTCTATAATGTACACAGGGACTGCGACTCTCAGTAATGCACACAGGGACTGCAATTCTCTATAATATACACAGGTACTGCTATTCTCTATAATACACACAGGGACTGGGAATCTCTATAATACGCACAGGGACTGCTATTTTCTATAATATCCACACAGGGACTGCAATTCCCTATAATATACACAGGGGACTGCTATTCTCTATAACACACACGGACTGCTATTCTCTGTAATACCCACAGGGACTGCTATTCACTATAATACACACACGGACTGCTATTCTCTATAATACACACAGGAACTGCAATTCTCTGTAATATACACAGGAACTGCTATTCTCTATAATACACACAGGGACTGCTATTCTCTATAATACACACAGGGACTGCAATTCTCTCTAATACACACATGTACTGCTATTTTCTATAATGTACACAGGGACTGCGACTCTTAGTAATGCACACAGGGACTGCTATTCTCAGTAATGCACACAGGGACTGCTATTCTCGATAATGTACACAGGGACTACTATTCTCAGTAATGCACACAGGGACTGCTATTCTCAATAATACACACACGGACTGCTATTCTCCAAAATACACACAGGGATTGCTATTGTCTATAATATACACAGGGACTGCTATTCTCTATAATACAGACAGGGACTGCTATTCTCAATAATACACACACGGACTGGTAATCTCCAAAATACACACAGGGACTGCTATTCTCTATAATACACACAGGGACTGCTATTCTCTATAATACACACAGGGACTGCGATTCTCAATAATACACACAGGGACTGTTATTCCCTATAATATACACAGAGACTTCTCTTCTCGAAAATACACACAGGGACCGCAATTCTCTATAATACACACAGGGACTGTTATTCTCTATAATACACACAGGGACTGTTATTCTCTATAATACACACAGGGACTGCTGTTCTGTATAGGACACACAGGGACTGCTATTCTCTCTAATACACACAGGGACTGCTATTCTCTCTAATACACACACGTACTGCTATTTTCTATAATGCACACAGGGACTGCTATTCTCAATAATACACACAGGGACTGTTATTCTCTGTAATATACACAGGGACGGCCGTTCTCTATAATACACACAGGGACTGCAATTCTCTTTAATATACACAGGGACTGCTATTCTCTATAATACACATAGGGACTGCTATTCTCTGTAATACAAACAGGGACTGCTATTCTCTATAATACACACAGGGACTGCTATTCTCTATAATATACACAGGGACTGCTATTCTCTATAATATACACAGGGACTGCTATTCTCTATAATATACACAGGGACTGCTATTCTCTATAATATACACAGGGACTGCTATTCTCTATAATACACACAGGGACTGCTATTCTCTGTAATACACACAGGGACTGCTATTCGCTATAATACACACAGGGACTGCTATTCTCTATAATATACACACAGGGACTGCTATTCTCTATAATATACACAGGGATTGCTATTCTCGAAAATACACACAGGGACTGCTATTCTCTGTAATACACACAGGGACTGCTATTCTCTGTAATACACAGAGGGACTGCTATTCTCTATAATATACACAGAGACTTCTATTCTCTATAATACACACAGGAACTGCTATTCTCTGTAATACACACAGGGACTGTTACTCTCTATAATATACACTGGGACTGGTATTCTCTGTAATACACACAGGGACTGCTGTTCTGTATAGGACACACAGGGACTGCTATTCTCTATAATACACACAGGTCTGCTATTTTCTATAATATACACACAGGGACTGCTATTCTCTCTAATACACACACGTACTGCTATTATCTATAATGCACACAGGGACTGCTATTCTCTATAATACAGACAGGGACTGCTATTCTCTGTAATATACACAGAGACTGCTATTCTCTATAACACACACAGGGACTGCTATTTTCTGTAATATACACAGGGACTGCTATTCTCTATAATACACACAGGGACTGCTATTCTCTATAATACACACAGGGACTGCAATTCTCTCTAATACACAAATGTACTGCTAATTTCTATAATGTACACAGGGACTGCGACTCTTCGTAATGCACACAGGGACTGCTATTCTCTTTAATACACACAGGGACTGCTATTCTCTTTAATACACACAGGGACTACTATTCTCAGTAATGCACACAGGGACTGCTATTCTCAATAATACACACACGGACTGCTATTCTCCAAAATACACACAGGGATTGCTATTGTCTATAATATACACAGGGACTGCTATTCTACACAATACACACAAGAACTGCTATTCTCTTTAATACAGACAGGGACTGCTATTCTCTATCATACACACAGGGACTGCTATTCTCTGTAATACACACAGGGACTGCTATTCTCTGTAATACACATAGGGACTGCTATTCTCTATAATATACACAGAGACTTCTATTCTCTATAATACACAGGAACTGCTATTCTCTATCATCCACACAGGGACTGTTATTCTCTATAATATACACTGGGACTGGTATTCTCTGTAATACACACAGGGACTGCTGTTCTGTACAGGACACACAGGGACTGTTATTCTCTATAATACACACAGGGTCTGCTATTTTCTATAATATACAAACAGGGACTGCTATTCTCTCTAATATACACACGTACTGCTATTATCTATAATGCACACAGGGACTGCTATTCTCTATAATACTCACAGGGACTGCTATTCTCTGTAATATACACAGGGACTGCTATTCTCTGTAATATACACAGGGACTGCTATTCTATATAATACACAAAGGGACTGCTATTCTCTGTAATATACACAGGAACTGCTATTCTCTATAATACACACAGGGACTGCTATTCTCTGTAAAATACACAGAGACTGCTATTCTCAATAACACACACAGGGACTGCTATTTTCTGTAATATACACAGGGACTGCTATTCTCTATAATACACACAGGGACTGCTATTCTCTATAATACACACAGGGACTGCAATTCTCTCTAATACACACATGTACTGCTAATTTCTATAATGTACACAGGGACTGCGACTCTTAGTAATGCACACAGGGACTGCTATTCTCTGTAATACACACAGGGACTGCTATTCTCTATAATATACACAGGGACTGCTATTCTCTATAATACACACAGGGACTGCTATTCTCTATAATACACACAGGGACTGCAATTCTCTCTAATACACACATGTACTGCTAATTTCTATAATGTACACAGGGACTGCGACTCTTAGTAATGCACACAGGGACTGCTATTCTCTGTAATACACACAGGGACTGCTATTCTCTATAATATACACAGGGACTGCTATTCTCTATAATACACACAGGGACTGCTATTCTCTGTAATACACACAGGGACTGCTATTCTCTGTAATACACATAGGGACTGCTATTCTCTATAATATACACAGAGACTTCTATTCTCTCTAATACACACATGTACTGCTAATTTCTATAATGTACACAGGGACTGCGACTCTTAGTAATGCACACAGGGACTGCTATTCTCTGTAATACACACAGGGACTGCTATTCTCTATAATACACACAGGGACTGCTATTCTCTGTAATACACACAGGGACTGCTATTCTCTGTAATACACATAGGGACTGCTATTCTCTATAATATACACAGAGACTTCTATTCTCTATAATACACACAGGAACTGCTATTCTCTATCATCCACACAGGGACTGTTATTCTCTATAATATACACTGGGACTGGTATTCTCTGTAATACACACAGGGACTGCTGTTCTGTATAGGACACACAGGGACTGCTATTCTCTATAATACACACAGGGACTGCTGTTCTCGAGAATACACACAGGGTTTTCTATTTTCCATAATATACACACAGGGACTGCTATTCTCTCTAATACACACAGGGACTGCTATTATCTATAATGCACACAGGGACTGCTATTCTCTATAATACTCACAGGGACTGCTATTCTCTGTAATATACACAGGGACTGCTATTCTATATAATACACAAAGGGACTGCTATTTTCTATAATGTTCACAGGGACTGCTATTCTCTATAATACACACTGGGACTGTTATTTTCTGTAATATACACAGGGACTGCTATTTTCTATAATATACACAGGGACTGCTATTCTCTATAATACGCACAGGGGCTGCTATTCTCTGTAACACACACAGGGACTGCTATTTTCTATAATATACACAGGGACTGCTATTCTCTATAATACGCACAGGGACTGCTATTCTCAATAATACACACACGGACTGGTAATCTCCAAAATACACACAGGGACTGCTATTCTCTATAATACACACAGGGACAGCTATTCTCTATAATACACACAGGGACTGCGATTCTCAATAATACACACAGGGACTGTTATTCCCTATAATATACACAGAGACTTCTCTTCTCGAAAATACACACAGGGACCGCAATTCTCTATAATACACACAGGGACTGTTATTCTCTATAATACACACAGGGACTGTTATTCTCTATAATACACACAGGGACTGCTGTTCTGTATAGGACAAACAGGGACTGCTATTCTCTATAATACACACAGGGACTGCTATTCTCTCTAATACACACACGTACTGCTATTTTCTATAATGCACACAGGGACTGCTATTCTCAATAATACACACAGGGACTGTTATTCTCTGTAATATACACAGGGACGGCCGTTCTCTATAATACCACAGGGACTGCAATTCTCTCTAATACACACATGTACTGCTAATTTCTATAATGTACACAGGGACTGCGACTCTTAGTAATGCACACAGGGACTGCTATTCTCTTTAATACACACAGGGACTGCTATTCTCTCTAATGTACACAGGGACTACTATTCTCAGTAATGCACACAGGGACTGCTATTCTCAATAATACACACACGGACTGCTATTCTCCAAAATACACACAGGGATTGCTATTGTCTATAATATACACAGGGACTGCTATTCTACACAATACACACAAGAACTGCTATTCTCTATAATACAGACAGGGACTGCTATTCTCTATAATACACACAGGGACTGCTATTCTCTGTAATACACACAGGGACTGCTATTCTCTGTAATACACATAGGGACTGCTATTCTCTATAATATACACAGAGACTTCTATTCTCTATAATACACACAGGAACTGCTATTCTCTATCATCCACACAGGGACTGTTATTCTCTATAATATACACTGGGACTGGTATTCTCTGTAATACACACAGGGACTGCTGTTCTGTATAGGACACACAGGGACTGCTATTCTCTATAATACACACAGGGTCTGCTATTTTCTATAATATACACACAGGGACTGCTATTCTCTCTAATACACACACGTACTGCTATTATCTATAATGCACACAGGGACTGCTATTCTCTGTAATACTCACAGGGACTGCTATTCTCTGTAATATACACAGGGACTGCTATTCTCTGTAATATACACAGGGACTGCTATTCTATATAATACACAAAGGGACTGCTATTCTCTGTAATATACACAGGAACTGCTATTCTCTATAATACACACAGGGACTGCTATTCTCTGTAATATACACAGAGACTGCTATTCTCAATAACACACACAGGGACTGCTATTTTCTGTAATATACACAGGGACTGCTATTCTCTATAATACACACAGGGACTGCTATTCTCTATAATACACACAGGGACTGCAATTCTCTCTAATACACACATGTACTGCTAATTTCTATAATGTACACAGGTACTGCGACTCTTAGTAATGCACACAGGGACTGCTATTCTCTGTAATACACACAGGGACTGCTATTCTCTATAATATACACAGGGACTGCTATTCTCTATAATACACACAGGGACTGCTATTCTCTATAATACACACAGGGACTGCTATTCTCTGTAATACACATAGGGACTGCTATTCTCTATAATATACACAGAGACTTCTATTCTCTCTAATACACACATGTACTGCTAATTTCTATAATGTACACAGGGACTGCGACTCTTAGTAATGCCCACAGGGACTGCTATTCTCTGTAATACACACAGGGACTGCTATTCTCTATAATATACACAGGGACTGCTATTCTCTATAATACACACAGGGACTGCTATTCTCTGTAATACACACAGGGACTGCTATTCTCTGTAATACACATAGGGACTGCTATTCTCTATAATATACACAGAGACTTCTATTCTCTATAATACACACAGGAACTGCTATTCTCTATCATCCACACAGGGATTGTTATTCTCTATAATATACACTGGGACTGGTATTCTCTGTAATACACACAGGGACTGCTGTTCTGTATAGGACACACAGGGACTGCTATTCTCTATAATACACACAGGGTCTTCTATTTTCTATAATATACACACAGGGACTGCTATTCTCTCTAATACACACAGGGACTGCTATTATCTATAATGCACACAGGGACTGCTATTCTCTATAATACTCACAGGGACTGCTATTCTCTGTAATATACACAGGGACTGCTATTCTCTGTAATATACACAGGGACTGCTATTCTATATAATACACAAAGGGACTGCTATTCTCTGTAATATACACAGGAAATGCTATTCTCTGTAATACACACAGGGACTGCTATTCTCTGCAATATACACAGGGACTGCTATTCTCTGTAATATACACAGGGACTGCTATTCTATATAATACACAAAGGGACTGCTATTCTCTATAACACACACAGGGACTGCTATTTTCTGTAATATACACAGGGACTGCTATTCTCTATAATACACACAGGGACTGCTATTCTATATAATACACACAGGGACTGCAATTCTCTCTAATACACACATGTACTGCTAATTTCTATAATGTACACAGGGACTGCGACTCTTAGTAATGCACACAGGGACTGCTATTCTCTGTAATACACACAGGGACTGTTATTCCCTATAATATACACAGAGACTTCTCTTCTCTATATTACACACAGGGACTGCTATTCTCTATAATAGACACAGAGACTGCTATTCTCTATAATGTACACACGGACTGCTATTCTCTATAATACACACAGGGACTGCTATTCTCTATAATACTCACAGGGACTGCTATTCTCTGTAATATACACAGGGACTGCTATTCTCTGTAATATACACAGGGACTGCTATTCTATATAATACACAAAGGGACTGCTATTCTCTGTAATATACACAGGAACTGCTATTCTCTGTAATACACACAGGGACTGCTATTCTCTGTAATATACACAGGGACTGCTATTCTCTGTAATATACACAGGGACTGCTATTCTATTTAATACACAAAGGGACTGCTATTCTCTATAACACACACAGGGACTGCTATTCTCTATAATACACACAGGGACTGCTATTCTATATAATACACACACGGACTGCAATTCTCTCTAATACACACATGTACTGCTAATTTCTATAATGTACACAGGGACTGCGACTCTTAGTAATGCACACAGGGACTGCTATTCTCTGTAATACACACAGGGACTGCTATTCTCTATAACACACACAGGGACTGCTATTTTCTGTAATATACACAGGGACTGCTAATCTCTATAATGTACACAGGGACTACTATTCTCAGTAATGCACACAGGGACTGCTATTTTCTGTAATATACACAGGGACTGCTATTCTCTATAATACACACAGGGACTGCTATTCTCTATAATGTACACAGGGACTACTATTCTCTATAATGTACACAGGGACTACTATTCTCAGTAATGCACACAGGGACTGCTATTCTCAATAATACACACACGGACTGCTATTCTCCAAAATACACACAGGGATTGCTATTGTCTATAATATACACAGGGACTGCTATTCTCTATAATAGACACAGGGACTGCTATTCTCTATAACACACACAGGGACTGCTATTCTCTATAATATACACAGGGACTGCTATTTTCTATAATATACACTTGGACTGGGAATCTCTGTAATACGCACAGGGACTGACATTTTCTGTAATATACACACAGGGACTGCAATTCCCTACAATATACACAGGGATTGCTATTCTCTATAACACACACGGACCGCTATTCTCTATAATACACACAGGGACTGCTATTGTCTATAATATACACTGGGACTGCAATTCTCTCTAATACACACACGTACTGCTATTTTCTATAATGTACACAGGGACTGCTATTCTCAATAATACACACACGGACTGCTATTCTCCAAAATACATACAGGGACTGCTATTCTCTATAATAGACACAGAGACTGCTATTCTCTATAATGTACACACGGACTGCTATTCTCTATAATACACACACGGACTGCTATTTTCTGTAATATACACAGGGACTGCTATTCTCTATAATACACACAGGGACTGCTATTCTCTATAATACACACAGGGACTGCAATTCTCTCTAATACACACATGTACTGCTAATTTCTATAATGTACACAGGGACTGCGACTCTTAGTAATGCACACAGGGACTGCTATTCTCTTTAATACACACAGGGACTGCTATTCTCTATAATGTACACAGGGACTACTATTCTCAGTAATGCACACAGGGACTGCTATTCTCAATAATACACACACGGACTGCTATTCTCCAAAATACACACAGGGATTGCTATTGTCTATCATATACACAGGGACTGCTATTCTACACAATACACACAAGAACTGCTATTCTCTATAATACACACAGGGACTGCTATTCTCTATAATACACACACGGACTGCAATTCTCTCTAATACACACATGTACTGCTAATTTCTATAATGTACACAGGGACTGCGACTCTTAGTAATGCACACAGGGACTGCTATTCTCTTTAATACACACAGGGACTGCTATTCTCTATAATGTACACAGGGACTACTATTCTCAGTAATGCACACAGGGACTGCTATTCTCAATAATACACACACGGACTGCTATTCTCCAAAATACACACAGGGATTGCTATTGTCTATAATATACACAGGGACTGCTATTCTACACAATACACACAAGAACTGCTATTCTCTATAATACAGACAGGGACTGCTATTCTCTATAATACAGACAGGGACTGCTATTCTCTATAATACACACAGGGACTGCTATTCTCTGTAATACACACAGGGACTGCTATTCTCTGTAATACACATAGGGACTGCTATTCTCTATAATATACACAGAGACTTCTATTCTCTATAATACACACAGGAACTGCTATTCTCTATCATCCACACAGGGACTGTTATTCTCTATAATATACACTGGGACTGGTATTCTCTGTAATACACACAGGGACTGCTGTTCTGTATAGGACACACAGGGACTGCTATTCTCTATAATACACACAGGGTCTGCTATTTTCTATAATATACACACAGGGACTGCTATTCTCTCTAATACACACACGTACTGCTATTATCTATAATGCACACAGTGACTGCTATTCTCTATAATACTCACAGGGACTGCTATTCTCTGTAATATACACAGGGACTGCTATTCTCTGTAATATACACAGGGACTGCTATTCTATATAATACACAAAGGGACTGCTATTCTCTGTAATATACACAGGAACTGCTATTCTCTATAATACACACAGGGACTGCTATTCTCTGTAATATACACACGGACTGCTATTCTCAATAACACACACAGGGACTGCTATTTTCTGTAATATACACAGGGACTGCTATTCTCTATAATACACACAGGGACTGCTATTCTCTATAATACACACAGGGACTGCAATTCTCTCTAATACACACATGTACTGCTAATTTCTATAATGTACACAGGGACTGCGACTCTTAGTAATGCACACAGGGACTGCTATTCTCTGTAATACACACAGGGACTGCTATTCTCTATAATATACACAGGGACTGCTATTCTCTATAATACACACAGGGACTGCTATTCTCTATAATACACACAGGGACTGCTATTCTCTGTAATACACATAGGGACTGCTATTCTCTATAATATACACAGAGACTTCTATTCTCTCTAATACACACATGTACTGCTAATTTCTATAATGTACACAGGGACTGCGACTCTTAGTAATGCCCACAGGGACTGCTATTCTCTGTAATACACACAGGGACTGCTATTCTCTATAATATACACAGGGACTGCTATTCTCTATAATACACACAGGGACTGCTATTCTCTGTAATACACACAGGGACTGCTATTCTCTGTAATACACATAGGGACTGCTATTCTCTATAATATACACAGAGACTTCTATTCTCTATAATACACACAGGAACTGCTATTCCCTATCATCCACACAGGGACTGTTATTCTCTATAATATACACTGGGACTGGTATTCTCTGTAATACACACAGGGACTGCTGTTCTGTATAGGACACACAGGGACTGCTATTCTCTATAATACACACAGGGTCTTCTATTTTCTATAATATACACACAGGGACTGCTATTCTCTCTAATACACACAGGGACTGCTATTATCTATAATGCACACAGGGACTGCTATTCTCTATAATACTCACAGGGACTGCTATTCTCTGTAATATACACAGGGACTGCTATTCTCTGTAATATACACAGGGACTGCTATTCTATATAATACACAAAGGGACTGCTATTCTCTGTAATATACACAGGAACTGCTATTCTCTGTAATACACACAGGGACTGCTATTCTCTGTAATATACACAGGGACTGCTATTCTCTGTAATATACACAGGGACTGCTATTCTATATAATACACAAAGGGACTGCTATTCTCTATAACACACACAGGGACTGCTATTTTCTGTAATATACACAGGGACTGCTATTCTCTATAATACACACAGGGACTGCTATTCTATATAATACACACAGGGACTGCAATTCTCTCTAATACACACATGTACTGCTAATTTCTATAATGTACACAGGGACTGCGACTCTTAGTAATGCACACAGGGACTGCTATTCTCTGTAATACACACAGGGACTGTTATTCCCTATAATATACACAGAGACTTCTCTTCTCTATATTACACACAGGGACTGCTATTCTCTATAATAGACACAGAGACTGCTATTCTCTATAATGTACACACGGACTGCTATTCTCTATAATACACACAGGGACTGCTATTCTCTATAATACTCACAGGGACTGCTATTCTCTGTAATATACACAGGGACTGCTATTCTCTGTAATATACACAGGGACTGCTATTCTATATAATACACAAAGGGACTGCTATTCTCTGTAATATACACAGGAACTGCTATTCTCTGTAATACACACAGGGACTGCTATTCTCTGTAATATACACAGGGACTGCTATTCTCTGTAATATACACAGGGACTGCTATTCTATATAATACACAAAGGGACTGCTATTCTCTATAACACACACAGGGACTGCTATTCTCTATAATACACACAGGGACTGCTATTCTATATAATACACACAGGGACTGCAATTCTCTCTAATACACACATGTACTGCTAATTTCTATAATGTACACAGGGACTGCGACTCTTAGTAATGCACACAGGGACTGCTATTCTCTGTAATACACACAGGGACTGCTATTCTCTATAACACACACAGGGACTGCTATTTTCTGTAATATACACAGGGACTGCTATTCTCTATAATACACACAGGGACTGCTATTCTCTATAATGTACACAGGGACTACTATTCTCAGTAATGCACACAGGGACTGCTATTTTCTGTAATATACACAGGGACTGCTATTCTCTATAATACACACAGGGACTGCTATTCTCTATAATGTACACAGGGACTACTATTCTCTATAATGTACACAGGGACTACTATTCTCAGTAATGCACACAGGGACTGCTATTCTCAATAATACACACACGGACTGCTATTCTCCAAAATACACACAGGGATTGCTATTGTCTATAATATACACAGGGACTGCTATTCTCTATAATAGACACAGGGACTGCTATTCTCTATAACACACACAGGGACTGCTATTCTCTATAATATACACAGGGACTGCTATTTTCTATAATATACACTTGGACTGGGAATCTCTGTAATACGCACAGGGACTGACATTTTCTGTAATATACACACAGGGACTGCAATTCCCTACAATATACACAGGGATTGCTATTCTCTATAACACACACGGACCGCTATTCTCTATAATACACACAGGGACTGCTATTGTCTATAATATACGCTGGGACTGCAATTCTCTCTAATACACACACGTACTGCTATTTTCTATAATGTACACAGGGACTGCTATTCTCAATAATACACACACGGACTGCTATTCTCCAAAATACATACAGGGACTGCTATTCTCTATAATAGACACAGAGACTGCTATTCTCTATAATGTACACACGGACTGCTATTCTCTATAATACACACACGGACTGCTATTTTCTGTAATATACACAGGGACTGCTATTCTCTATAATACACACAGGGACTGCTATTCTCTATAATACACACAGGGACTGCAATTCTCTCTAATACACACATGTACTGCTAATTTCTATAATGTACACAGGGACTGCGACTCTTAGTAATGCACACAGGGACTGCTATTCTCTTTAATACACACAGGGACTGCTATTCTCTATAATGTACACAGGGACTACTATTCTCAGTAATGCACACAGGGACTGCTATTCTCAATAATACACACACGGACTGCTATTCTCCAAAATACACACAGGGATTGCTATTGTCTATAATATACACAGGGACTGCTATTCTCTATAATACACACAGGGACTGCTATTCTACACAATACACACAAGAACTGCTATTCTCTATAATACACACAGGGACTGCTATTCTCTATAATACACACAGGGACTGCAATTCTCTCTAATACACACATGTACTGCTAATTTCTATAATGTACACAGGGACTGCGACTCTTAGTAATGCACACAGGGACTGCTATTCTCTTTAATACACACAGGGACTGCTATTCTCTACAATGTACACAGGGACTGCTATTCTCAGTAATGCACACAGGGACTGCTATTCTCAATAATACACACACGGACTGCTATTCTCCAAAATACACACAGGGATTGCTATTGTCTATAATATACACAGGGACTGCTATTCTACACAATACACACAAGAACTGCTATTCTCTATAATACAGACAGGGACTGCTATTCTCTATAATACAGACAGGGACTGCTATTCTCTATAATACACACAGGGACTGCTATTCTCTGTAATACACACAGGGACTGCTATTCTCTGTAATACACATAGGGACTGCTATTCTCTATAATATACACAGAGACTTCTATTCTCTATAATACACACAGGAACTGCTATTCTCTATCATCCACACAGGGACTGTTATTCTCTATAATATACACTGGGACTGGTATTCTACACAATACACACAAGAACTGCTATTCTCTATAATACAGACAGGGACTGCTATTCTCTATAATACAGACAGGGACTGCTATTCTCTATAATACACACAGGGACTGCTATTCTCTGTAATACACACAGGGACTGCTATTCTCTGTAATACACATAGCGACTGCTATTCTCTATAATATACACAGAGACTTCTATTCTCTATAATACACACAGGAACTGCTATTCTCTATAATGTACACAGGGACTACTATTCTCTATAATGTACACAGGGACTACTATTCTCAGTAATGCACACAGGGACTGCTATTCTCAATAATACACACACGGACTGCTATTCTCCAAAATACACACAGGGATTGCTATTGTCTATAATATACACAGGGACTGCTATTCTCTATAATACACACACGGACTGCTATTTTCTGTAATATACACAGGGACTGCTATTCTCTATAATACACACAGGGACTGCTATTCTCTATAATACACACAGGGACTGCAATTCTCTCTAATACACACATGTACTGCTAATTTCTATAATGTACACAGGGACTGCGACTCTTAGTAATGCACACAGGGACTGCTATTCTCTTTAATACACACAGGGACTGCTATTCTCTATAATGTACACAGGGACTACTATTCTCAGTAATGCACACAGGGACTGCTATTCTCAATAATACACACACGGACTGCTATTCTCCAAAATACACACAGGGATTGCTATTGTCTATAATATACACAGGGACTGCTATTCTACACAATACACACAAGAACTGCTATTCTCTATAATACACACAGGGACTGCTATTCTCTATAATACACACACGGACTGCAATTCTCTCTAATACACACATGTACTGCTAATTTCTATAATGTACACAGGGACTGCGACTCTTAGTAATGCACACAGGGACTGCTATTCTCTTTAATACACACAGGGACTGCTATTCTCTATAATGTACACAGGGACTACTATTCTCAGTAATGCACACAGGGACTGCTATTCTCAATAATACACACACGGACTGCTATTCTCCAAAATACACACAGGGATTGCTATTGTCTATAATATACACAGGGACTGCTATTCTACACAATACACACAAGAACTGCTATTCTCTATAATACAGACAGGGACTGCTATTCTCTATAATACAGACAGGGACTGCTATTCTCTATAATACACACAGGGACTGCTATTCTCTGTAATACACACAGGGACTGCTATTCTCTGTAATACACATAGGGACTGCTATTCTCTATAATATACACAGAGACTTCTATTCTCTATAATACACACAGGAACTGCTATTCTCTATCATCCACACAGGGACTGTTATTCTCTATAATATACACTGGGACTGGTATTCTCTGTAATACACACAGGGACTGCTGTTCTGTATAGGACACACAGGGACTGCTATTCTCTATAATACACACAGGGTCTGCTATTTTCTATAATATACACACAGGGACTGCTATTCTCTCTAATACACACAGGGACTGCTATTATCTATAATGCACACAGGGACTGCTATTCTCTATAATACTCACAGGGACTGCTATTCTCTGTAATATACACAGGGACTGCTATTCTCTGTAATATACACAGGGACTGCTATTCTATATAATACACAAAGGGACTGCTATTCTCTGTAATATACACAGGAACTGCTATTCTCTGTAATACACACAGGGACTGCTATTCTCTGTAATATACACAGGGACTGCTATTCTCTGTAATATACACAGGGACTGCTATTCTATATAAGACACAAAGGGACTGCTATTCTCTATAACACACACAGGGACTGCTATTTTCTGTAATATACACAGGGACTGCTATTCTCTATAATACACACAGGGACTGCTATTCTATATAATACACACAGGGACTGCAATTCTCTCTAATACACACATGTACTGCTAATTTCTATAATGTACACAGGGACTGCGACTCTTAGTAATGCACACAGGGACTGCTATTCTCTGTAATACACACAGGGACTGTTATTCCCTATAATATACACAGAGACTTCTCTTCTCTGTAATACACACAGGGACTGCTATTCTCTGTAATATACACAGGGACTGCTATTCTCTGTAATATACACAGGGACTGCTATTCTATATAATACACAAAGGGACTGCTATTCTCTATAACACACACAGGGACTGCTATTCTCTATAATACACACAGGGAATGCTATTCTATATAATACACACAGGGACTGCAATTCTCTCTAATACACACATGTACTGCTAATTTCTATAATGTACACAGGGACTGCGACTCTTAGTAATGCACACAGGGACTGCTATTCTCTATAACACACACAGGGACTGCTATTCTCTATAACACACACAGGGACTGCTATTTTCTGTAATATACACAGGGACTGCTATTCTCTATAATACACACAGGGACTGCTATTCTCTATAATGTACACAGGGACTACTATTCTCAGTAATGCACACAGGGACTGCTATTTTCTGTAATATACACAGGGACTGCTATTCTCTATAATACACACAGGGACTGCTATTCTCTATAATGTACACAGGGACTACTATTCTCTATAATGTACACAGGGACTACTATTCTCAGTAATGCACACAGGGACTGCTATTCTCCAAAATACACACAGGGATTGCTATTGTCTATAATATACACAGGGACTGCTATTCTCTATAATAGACACAGGGACTGCTATTCTCTATAACACACACAGGGACTGCTATTCTCTATAATATACACAGGGACTGCTATTTTCTATAATATACACTTGGACTGGGAATCTCTGTAATACGCACAGGGACTGACATTTTCTGTAATATACACACAGGGACTGCAATTCCCTACAATATACACAGGGATTGCTATTCTCTATAACACACACGGACCGCTATTCTCTATAATACACACAGGGACTGCTATTGTCTATAATATACGCTGGGACTGCAATTCTCTCTAATACACACACGTACTGCTATTTTCTATAATGTACACAGGGACTGCTATTCTCAATAATACACACACGGACTGCTATTCTCCAAAATACATACAGGGACTGCTATTCTCTATAATAGACACAGAGACTGCTATTCTCTATAATGTACACACGGACTGCTATTCTCTATAATACACACACGGACTGCTATTTTCTGTAATATACACAGGGACTGCTATTCTCTATAATACACACAGGGACTGCTATTCTCTATAATACACACAGGGACTGCAATTCTCTCTAATACACACATGTACTGCTAATTTCTATAATGTACACAGGGACTGCGACTCTTAGTAATGCACACAGGGACTGCTATTCTCTTTAATACATACAGGGACTGCTATTCTCTATAATGTACACAGGGACTACTATTCTCAGTAATGCACACTGGGACTGCTATTCTCAATAATACACACACGGACTGCTATTCTCCAAAATACACACAGGGATTGCTATTGTCTATAATATACACAGGGACTGCTATTCTCTATAATACACACAGGGACTGCTATTCTACACAATACACACAAGAACTGCTATTCTCTATAATACACACAGGGACTGCTATTCTCTATAATACACACAGGGACTGCAATTCTCTCTAATACACACATGTACTGCTAATTTCTATAATGTACACAGGGACTGCGACTCTTAGTAATGCACACAGGGACTGCTATTCTCTTTAATACACACAGGGACTGCTATTCTCTACAATGTACACAGGGACTGCTATTCTCAGTAATGCACACAGGGACTGCTATTCTCAATAATACACACACGGACTGCTATTCTCCAAAATACACACAGGGATTGCTATTGTCTATAATATACACAGGGACTGCTATTCTACACAATACACACAAGAACTGCTATTCTCTATAATACAGACAGGGACTGCTATTCTCTATAATACAGACAGGGACTGCTATTCTCTATAATACACACAGGGACTGCTATTCTCTGTAATACACACAGGGACTGCTATTCTCTGTAATACACATAGGGACTGCTATTCTCTATAATATACACAGAGACTTCTATTCTCTATAATACACACAGGAACTGCTATTCTCTATCATCCACACAGGGACTGTTATTCTCTATAATATACACTGGGACTGGTATTCTCTGTAATACACACAGGGACTGCTGTTCTGTATAGGACACACAGGGACTGCTATTCTCTATAATACACACAGGGTCTGCTATTTTCTATAATATACACACAGGGACTGCTATTCTCTCTAATACACACAGGGACTGCTATTCTCTATAATACACACAGGGTCTGCTATTTTCTATAATATACACACAGGGACTGCTATTCTCTCTAATACACACAGGGACTGCTATTATCTATAATGCACACAGGGACTGCTATTCTCTATAATACTCACAGGGACTGCTATTCTCTGTAATATACACAGGGACTGCTATTCTCTGTAATATACACAGGGACTGCTATTCTATATAATACACAAAGGGACTGCTATTCTCTGTAATATACACAGGAACTGCTATTCTCTGTAATACACACAGGGACTGCTATTCTCTGTAATATACACAGGGACTGCTATTCTCTGTAATATACACAGGGACTGCTATTCTATATAATACACAAAGGGACTGCTATTCTCTATAACACACACAGGGACTGCTATTTTCTGTAATATACACAGGGACTGCTATTCTCTATAATACACACAGGGACTGCTATTCTATATAATACACACAGGGACTGCAATTCTCTCTAATACACACATGTACTGCTAATTTCTATAATGTACACAGGGACTGCGACTCTTAGTAATGCACACAGGGACTGCTATTCTCTGTAATACACACAGGGACTGTTATTCCCTATAATATACACAGAGACTTCTCTTCTCTATATTACACACAGGGACTGCTATTCTCTATAATAGACACAGAGACTGCTATTCTCTATAATGTACACACGGACTGCTATTCTCTATAATACACACAGGGACTGCTATTCTCTATAATACTCACAGGGACTGCTATTCTCTGTAATATACACAGGGACTGCTATTCTCTGTAATATACACAGGGACTGCTATTCTATATAATACACAAAGGGACTGCTATTCTCTGTAATATACACAGGAACTGCTATTCTCTGTAATACACACAGGGACTGCTATTCTCTGTAATATACACAGGGACTGCTATTCTCTGTAATATACACAGGGACTGCTATTCTATATAATACACAAAGGGACTGCTATTCTCTATAACACACACAGGGACTGCTATTCTCTATAATACACACAGGGACTGCTATTCTATATAATACACACAGGGACTGCAATTCTCTCTAATACACACATGTACTGCTAATTTCTATAATGTACACAGGGACTGCGACTCTTAGTAATGCACACAGGGACTGCTATTCTCTGTAATACACACAGGGACTGCTATTCTCTATAACACACACAGGGACTGCTATTTTCTGTAATATACACAGGGACTGCTATTCTCTATAATACACACAGGGACTGCTATTCTCTATAATGTACACAGGGACTACTATTCTCAGTAATGCACACAGGGACTGCTATTTTCTGTAATATACACAGGGACTGCTATTCTCTATAATACACACAGGGACTGCTATTCTCTATAATGTACACAGGGACTACTATTCTCTATAATGTACACAGGGACTACTATTCTCAGTAATGCACACAGGGACTGCTATTCTCAATAATACACACACGGACTGCTATTCTCCAAAATACACACAGGGATTGCTATTGTCTATAATATACACAGGGACTGCTATTCTCTATAATAGACACAGGGACTGCTATTCTCTATAACACACACAGGGACTGCTATTCTCTATAATATACACAGGGACTGCTATTTTCTATAATATACACTTGGACTGGGAATCTCTGTAATACGCACAGGGACTGACATTTTCTGTAATATACACACAGGGACTGCAATTCCCTACAATATACACAGGGATTGCTATTCTCTATAACACACACGGACCGCTATTCTCTATAATACACACAGGGACTGCTATTGTCTATAATATACGCTGGGACTGCAATTCTCTCTAATACACACACGTACTGCTATTTTCTATAATGTACACAGGGACTGCTATTCTCAATAATACACACACGGACTGCTATTCTCCAAAATACATACAGGGACTGCTATTCTCTATAATAGACACAGAGACTGCTATTCTCTATAATGTACACACGGACTGCTATTCTCTATAATACACACACGGACTGCTATTTTCTGTAATATACACAGGGACTGCTATTCTCTGTAATACACACAGGGACTGCTATTCTCTATAATACACACAGGGACTGCAATTCTCTCTAATACACACATGTACTGCTAATTTCTATAATGTACACAGGGACTGCGACTCTTAGTAATGCACACAGGGACTGCTATTCTCTTTAATACACACAGGGACTGCTATTCTCTATAATGTACACAGGGACTACTATTCTCAGTAATGCACACAGGGACTGCTATTCTCAATAATACACACACGGACTGCTATTCTCCAAAATACACACAGGGATTGCTATTGTCTATCATATACACAGGGACTGCTATTCTACACAATACACACAAGAACTGCTATTCTCTATAATACACACAGGGACTGCTATTCTCTATAATACACACAGGGACTGCAATTCTCTCTAATACACACATGTACTGCTAATTTCTATAATGTACACAGGGACTGCGACTCTTAGTAATGCACACAGGGACTGCTATTCTCTGTAATACACACAGGGACTGCTATTCTCTATAACACACACAGGGACTGCTATTTTCTGTAATATACACAGGGACTGCTATTCTCTATAATACACACAGGGACTGCTAATCTCTATAATGTACACAGGGACTACTATTCTCAGTAATGCACACAGGGACTGCTATTTTCTGTAATATACACAGGGACTGCTATTCTCTATAATACACACAGGGACTGCTATTCTCTATAATGTACACAGGGACTACTATTCTCTATAATGTACACAGGGACTACTATTCTCAGTAATGCACACAGGGACTGCTATTCTCAATAATACACACACGGACTGCTATTCTCCAAAATACACACAGGGATTGCTATTGTCTATAATATACACAGGGACTGCTATTCTCTATAATAGACACAGGGACTGCTATTCTCTATAACACACACAGGGACTGCTATTCTCTATAATATACACAGGGACTGCTATTTTCTATAATATACACTTGGACTGGGAATCTCTGTAATACGCACAGGGACTGACATTTTCTGTAATATACACACAGGGACTGCAATTCCCTACAATATACACAGGGATTGCTATTCTCTATAACACACACGGACCGCTATTCTCTATAATACACACAGGGACTGCTATTGTCTATAATATACGCTGGGACTGCAATTCTCTCTAATACACACACGTACTGCTATTTTCTATAATGTACACAGGGACTGCTATTCTCAATAATACACACACGGACTGCTATTCTCCAAAATACATACAGGGACTGCTATTGTCTATAATATACGCTGGGACTGCAATTCTCTCTAATACACACACGTACTGCTATTCTCTATAATGTACACACGGACTGCTATTCTCTATAATACACACACGGACTGCTATTTTCTGTAATATACACAGGGACTGCTATTCTCTATAATACACACAGGGACTGCAATTCTCTCTAATACACACATGTACTGCTAATTTCTATAATGTACACAGGGACTGCGACTCTTAGTAATGCACACAGGGACTGCTATTCTCTTTAATACACACAGGGACTGCTATTCTCTATAATGTACACAGGGACTACTATTCTCAGTAATGCACACAGGGACTGCTATTCTCAATAATACACACACGGACTGCTATTCTCCAAAATACACACAGGGATTGCTATTGTCTATAATATACACAGGGACTGCTATTCTCTATAATACACACAGGGACTGCTATTCTACACAATACACACAAGAACTGCTATTCTCTATAATACACACAGGGACTGCTATTCTCTATAATACACACAGGGACTGCAATTCTCTCTAATACACACATGTACTGCTAATTTCTATAATGTACACAGGGACTGCGACTCTTAGTAATGCACACAGGGACTGCTATTCTCTTTAATACACACAGGGACTGCTATTCTCTACAATGTACACAAGGACTGCTATTCTCAGTAATGCACACAGGGACTGCTATTCTCAATAATACACACACGGACTGCTATTCTCCAAAATACACACAGGGATTGCTATTGTCTATAATATACACAGGGACTGCTATTCTACACAATACACACAAGAACTGCTATTCTCTATAATACAGACAGGGACTGCTATTCTCTATAATACAGACAGGGACTGCTATTCTCTATAATACACACAGGGACTGCTATTCTCTGTAATACACACAGGGACTGCTATTCTCTGTAATACACATAGGGACTGCTATTCTCTATAATATACACAGAGACTTCTATTCTCTATAATACACACAGGAACTGCTATTCTCTATCATCCACACAGGGACTGTTATTCTCTATAATATACACTGGGACTGGTATTCTCTGTAATACACACAGGGACTGCTGTTCTGTATAGGACACACAGGGACTGCTATTCTCTATAATACACACAGGGTCTGCTATTTTCTATAATATACACACAGGGACTGCTATTCTCTCTAATACACACAGGGACTGCTATTCTCTATAATACACACAGGGTCTGCTATTTTCTATAATATACACACAGTGACTGCTATTCTCTATAATACTCACAGGGACTGCTATTCTCTGTAATATACACAGGGACTGCTATTCTCTGTAATATACACAGGGACTGCTATTCTATATAATACACAAAGGGACTGCTATTCTCTGTAATATACACAGAGACTGCTATTCTCAATAACACACACAGGGACTGCTATTTTCTGTAATATACACAGGGACTGCTATTCTCTATAATACACACAGGGACTGCTATTCTCTATAATACACACAGGGACTGCTATTCTCTATAATACAGACAGGGACTGCTATTCTCTATAATACACACAGGAACTGCTATTCTCTATAATACACACAGGGACTGCTATTCTCTGTAATATACACAGAGACTGCTATTCTCAATAACACACACAGGGACTGCTATTTTCTGTAATATACACAGGGACTGCTATTCTCTATAATACACACAGGGACTGCTATTCTCTATAATACACACAGGGACTGCTATTCTCTATAATACACACATGTACTGCTAATTTCTATAATGTACACAGGGACTGCGACTCTTAGTAATGCACACAGGGACTGCTATTCTCTGTAATACACACAGGGACTGCTATTCTCTATAATATACACAGGGACTGCTATTCTCTATAATACACACAGGGACTGCTATTCTCTATAATACACACAGGGACTGCTATTCTCTGTAATACACATAGGGACTGCTATTCTCTATAATATACACAGAGACTTCTATTCTCTATAATACACACAGGAACTGCTATTCCCTATCATCCACACAGGGACTGTTATTCTCTATAATATACACTGGGACTGGTATTCTCTGTAATACACACAGGGACTGCTGTTCTGTATAGGACACACAGGGACTGCTATTCTCTATAATACACACAGGGTCTTCTATTTTCTATAATATACACACAGGGACTGCTATTCTCTCTAATACACACAGGGACTGCTATTATCTATAATGCACACAGGGACTGCTATTCTCTATAATACTCACAGGGACTGCTATTCTCTGTAATATACACAGGGACTGCTATTCTCTGTAATATACACAGGGACTGCTATTCTATATAATACACAAAGGGACTGCTATTCTCTGTAATATACACAGGAACTGCTATTCTCTGTAATACACACAGGGACTGCAATTCTCTCTAATACACACATGTACTGCTAATTTCTATAATGTACACAGGGACTGCTATTCTCTATAATACACACAGGGACTGCTATTCTCTGTAATATACACAGAGACTGCTATTCTCAATAACACACACAGGGACTGCTATTTTCTGTAATATACACAGGGACTGCTATTATCTATAATACACACAGGGACTGCAATTCTCTCTAATACACACATGTACTGCTAATTTCTATAATGTACACAGGGACTGCGACTCTTAGTAATGCACACAGGGACTGCTATTCTCTGTAATACACACAGGGACTGCTATTCTCTATAACACACACAGGGACTGCTATTTTCTGTAATATACACAGGGACTGCTATTCTCTATAATACACACAGGGACTGCTATTCTCTATAATGTACACAGGGACTACTATTCTCAGTAATGCACACAGGGACTGCTATTTTCTGTAATATACACAGGGACTGCTATTCTCTATAATACACACAGGGACTGCTATTCTCTATAATGTACACAGGGACTACTATTCTCTATAATGTACACAGGGACTACTATTCTCAGTAATGCACACAGGGACTGCTATTCTCAATAATACACACACGGACTGCTATTCTCCAAAATACACACAGGGATTGCTATTGTCTATAATATACACAGGGACTGCTATTCTCTATAATAGACACAGGGACTGCTATTCTCTATAACACACACAGGGACTGCTATTCTCTATAATATACACAGGGACTGCTATTTTCTATAATATACACTTGGACTGGGAATCTCTGTAATATGCACAGGGACTGACATTTTCTGTAATATACACACAGGGACTGCAATTCCCTAGAATATACACAGGGATTGCTATTCTCTATAACACACACGGACCGCTATTCTCTATAATACACACAGGGACTGCTATTGTCTATAATATACGCTGGGACTGCAATTCTCTCTAATACACACACGTACTGCTATTTTCTATAATGTACACAGGGACTGCTATTCTCAATAATACACACACGGACTGCTATTCTCCAAAATACATACAGGGACTGCTATTCTCTATAATAGACACAGAGACTGCTATTCTCTATAATGTACACACGGACTGCTATTCTCTATAATACACACACGGACTGCTATTTTCTGTAATATACACAGGGACTGCTATTCTCTATAATACACACAGGGACTGCTATTCTCTATAATACACACAGGGACTGCAATTCTCTCTAATACACACATGTACTGCTAATTTCTATAATGTACACAGGGACTGCGACTCTTAGTAATGCACACAGGGACTGCTATTCTCTATAATACACACAGGGACTGCTATTCTCTATAATGTACACAGGGACTACTATTCTCAGTATTGCACACAGGGACTGCTATTCTCAATAATACACACAGGGACTGCTATTCTCTATAATACACACAGGGACTGCTATTCTCAATAATACACACACGGACTGCTATTCTCCAAAATACACACAGGGATTGCTATTGTCTATATTATACACAGGGACTGCTATTCTACACAATACACACAAGAACTGCTATTCTCTATAATACAGACAGGGACTGCTATTCTCTATAATACACACAGGGACTGCTATTCTCTGTAATACACACAGGGACTGCTATTCTCTGTAATACACATAGGGACTGCTATTCTCTATAATATACACAGAGACTTCTATTCTCTATAATACACACAGGAACTGCTATTCTCTATCATCCACACAGGGACTGTTATTCTCTATAATATACACTGGGACTGGTATTCTCTGTAATACACACAGGGACTGCTGTTCTGTATAGGACACACAGGGACTGCTATTCTCTATAATACACACAGGGTCTGCTATTTTCTATAATATACACACAGGGACTGCTATTCTCTCTAATACACACACGTACTGCTATTATCTATAATGCACACAGGGACTGCTATTCTCTGTAATACTCACAGGGACTGCTATTCTCTGTAATATACACAGGGACTGCTATTCTCTGTAATATACACAGGGACTGCTATTCTATATAATACACAAAGGGACTGCTACTCTCTGTAATATACACAGGAACTGCTATTCTCTATAATACACACAGGGACTGCTATTCTCTGTAATATACACAGAGACTGCTATTCTCTATAACACACACAGGGACTGCTATTTCTGTAATATACACAGGGACTGCTATTCTCTATAATACACACAGGGACTGCTATTCTCTATAATACACACAGGGACTGCAATTCTCTCTAATACACACATGTACTGCTAATTTCTATAATGTACACAGGGACTGCGACTCTTAGTAATGCACACAGGGACTGCTATTCTCTGTAATACACACAGGGACTGCTATTCTCTATAATATACACAGGGACTGCTATTCTCTATAATACACACAGGGACTGCTATTCTCTATAATACACACAGGGACTGCTATTCTCTGTAATACACATAGGGACTGCTATTCTCTATAATATACACAGAGACTTCTATTCTCTCTAATACACACATGTACTGCTAATTTCTATAATGTACACAGGGACTGCGACTCTTAGTAATGCCCACAGGGACTGCTATTCTCTGTAATACACACAGGGACTGCTATTCTCTATAATATACACAGGGACTGCTATTCTCTATAATACACACAGGGACTGCTATTCTCTGTAATACACACAGGGACTGCTATTCTCTGTAATATACACAGGGACTGCTATTTTCTGTAATATACACAGGGACTGCTATTCTCTATAATACACACAGGGACTGCTATTCTCTATAATGTACACAGGGACTATTATTCTCTATAATGTACACAGGGACTACTATTCTCAGTAATGCACACAGGGACTGCTATTCTCAATAATACACACACGGACTGCTATTCTCCAAAATACACACAGGGATTGCTATTGTCTATAATATACACAGGGACTGCTATTCTCTATAATAGACACAGGGACTGCTATTCTCTATAACACACACAGGGACTGCTATTCTCTATAATATACACAGGGACTGCTATTTTATATAATATACACTTGGACTGGGAATCTCTGTAATATGCACAGGGACTGACATTTTCTGTAATATACACACAGGGACTGCAATTCCCTACAATATACACAGGGATTGCTATTCTCTATAACACACACGGACCGCTATTCTCTATAATACACACAGGGACTGCTATTGTCTATAATATACGCTGGGACTGCAATTCTCTCTAATACACACACGTACTGCTATTTTCTATAATGTACACAGGGACTGCTATTCTCAATAATACACACACGGACTGCTCTTCTCCAAAATACATACAGGGACTGCTATTCTCTATAATAGACACAGAGACTGCTATTCTCTATAATGTACACACGGACTGCTATTCTCTGTAATACACACAGGGACTGCTATTCTCTATAACACACACAGGGACTGCTATTTTCTGTAATATACACAGGGACTGCTATTCTCTATAATACACACAGGGACTGCTATTCTCTATAATGTACACAGGGACTACTATTCTCAGTAATGCACACAGGGACTGCTATTTTCTGTAATATACACAGGGACTGCTATTCTCTATAATACACACAGGGACTGCTATTCTCTATAATGTACACAGGGACTACTATTCTCAGTAATGCACACAGGGACTGCTATTCTCAATAATACACACACGGACTGCTATTCTCCAAAATACACACAGGGATTGCTATTGTCTATAATATACACAGGGACTGCTATTCTCTATAATAGACACAGGGACTGCTATTCTCTATAACACACACAGGGACTGCATTTTTCTGTAATATACACAGGGACTGCTATTCTCTATAATACACACAGGGACTGCTATTCTCTATAATATACACAGAGACTTCTATTCTCTCTAATACACACATGTACTGCTAATTTCTATAATGTACACAGGGACTGCGACTCTTAGTAATGCCCACAGGGACTGCTATTCTCTGTAATACACACAGGGACTGCTATTCTCTATAATATACACAGGGACTGCTATTCTCTATAATACACACAGGGACTGCTATTCTCTGTAATACACACAGGGACTGCTATTCTCTGTAATACACACAGGGACTGTTATTCTCTATAATATACACTGGGACTGGTATTCTCTGTAATACACACAGGGACTGCTGTTCTGTATAGGACACACAGGGACTGCTATTCTCTATAATACACACAGGGTCTTCTATTTTCTATAATATACACACAGGGACTGCTATTCTCTCTAATACACACACGTACGCTATTATCTATAATGCACACAGGGACTGCTATTCTCTATAATACTCACAGGGACTGCTATTCTCTGTAATATACACAGGGACTGCTATTCTCTGTAATATACACAGGGACTGCTATTCTATATAATACACAAAGGGACTGCTATTCTCTGTAATATACACAGGAACTGCTATTCTCTATAATACACACAGGGACTGCTATTCTCTGTAATATACACAGGGACTGCAATTCTCTCTAATACACACATATACTGCTAATTTCTATAATGTACACAGGGACTGCGACTCTTAGTAATGCACACAGGGACTGCTATTCTCTTTAATACACACAGGGACTGCTATTCTCTATAATGTACACAGGGACTACTATTCTCAGTAATGCACACAGGGACTGCTATTCTCAATAATACACACACGGACTGCTATTCTCCAAA
This sequence comes from Chiloscyllium plagiosum, assembly GCF_037043375.1. NCBI lineage: Eukaryota > Metazoa > Chordata > Chondrichthyes > Orectolobiformes > Hemiscylliidae > Chiloscyllium > Chiloscyllium plagiosum. The sequence continues at coordinate 4,154,319 of NW_028270178.1, forward strand.
ATACACACAGGGATGGCTATTGTCTATAATATACACAGGGACTGCTATTCTACACAATACACACAAGAACTGCTATTCTCTATAATACACACAGGGACTGCTATTCTCTATAATACACACACGGACTGGTATTCTCCAAAATACACACAGAGACTGCTATTCTCTATAATACACACAGGGACTGCCATTCTCTATAATACACACAGGGACTTCTACTCTCAGTAATGCACACAGGGACTGCCATTCTCTATAATACACACAGGGACTGGTATTCTCTTTCATACACACAGGGACTGCCATTCTCTATAATACACACAGGGACCGCCATTCTCTATAATACACACAGGGACTGCTATTCTCTATAATACACACAGGGACTGCTATTATCTATAATATACACAGGGACTGCTATTCTCTATAATATACACAGACTGCTATTCTCTATAATATACACAGGGACTGCTATTCTCTATAATATACACAGGGACTGCTATTCTCTGTTATATACACGGGAACTGCTATTCTCTATAATACACACAGGGGCTGCTATTCTCTATAATACACACAGGGACTGCTATTTTCTATAATATACACAGGGACTGCTATTCTCTATAATACGCACAGGGGCTGCTATTCTCTATAATACACACAGGGACTGCAATTCTCTATAATACACACATGTACTGATATTTTCTATAATGTACACAGGGACTGCGACTCTCAGTAATGCACACAGGGACTGCAATTCTCAATAATATACACAGGGACTGCTATTCTCAATAATACACACACGGACTGGTATTCTCCAAAATACACACAGGGACTGCTATTGTCAATAATACACACAGGGACTGCTATTCTCTATAATACATACACGGACTGCTATTCTCTATAATACACACATGGACTGCAATTCTCTCGAATACACACACGTACTGCTATTTTCTATAATGTTCACAGGGACTGCTATTCTCTATAATACACACAGGGACTGTTATTCTCTGTAATATACACAGGGACTGCTATTTTCTATAATATACACAAGGACTGCTATTCTCTATAATACGCACAGGGGCTGCTATTCTCTATAATACACACAGGGACTGCAAATCTCTATAATACACACATGTACTGATATTTTCTATAATGTGCACAGGGACTGCGACTCTCAGTAATGCACACAGGGACTGCAATTCTCAATAATATACACAGGGACTGCTATTCTCAATAATACACACACGGACTGGTATTCTCCAAAATACACACAGGGACTGCTATTGTCAATAATACACACAGGGACTGCTATTCTCTATAATACATACACGGATTGCTATTCTGTATAATACACACATGGACTGCAATTCTCTCTAATACACACACCTACTGCTATTTTCTATAATGTACACAGGGACTGCTATTCTCCATAATACACACAGGGACTGCTATTCACTATAACATACACAGGAACTGCTACTGTCTATAAAACACACAGGGACTGCTATTCTGTATAATACACACACGGACTGCTATTCACTATTATACACACAGGGACTGCTATTCTCTATAATATACATACAGGTACTGCTATTCTCTATAATACACACAGGGACTGCAATTCTCTCTAATACACACACGTACTGCTATTTTCTATAATGTACACAGGGACAGCTATTCTCTATAATACACACAGGGACTGCTATTCTCTATAATATACACACAGGGACTGCTATTCTCTGTAATACACACAGGGTCTGCGATTCTCTATAATATACACAGGGACTGCTATTCTCTTTAATAGACACAGGGACTGCTATTCTCTATAATACACACAGGGACTGCTATTCTCCATAATACACACAGGGACTGCTATTCTCTATAACACACACAGGGACTGCTATTTTCTGTAATATACACAGGGACTGCTATTCTCTATAATACACACAGGGACTGCTATTCTCTATAATACACACAGGGACTGCAATTCTCTCTAATACACACATGTACTGCTAATTTCTATAATGTACACAGGGACTGCGACTCTTAGTAATGCACACAGGGACTGCTATTCTCTTTAATACACACAGGGACTGCTATTCTCTATAATGTACACAGGGACTACTATTCTCAGTAATGCACACAGGGACTGCTATTCTCAATAATACACACACGGACTGCTATTCTCCAAAATACACACAGGGATTGCTATTGTCTATAATATACACAGGGACTGCTATTCTACACAATACACACAAGAACTGCTATTCTCTATAATACACACAGGGACTGCTATTCTCTGTAATACACACAGGGACTGCTATTCTCTGTAATATACACAGGGACTGCTATTTTCTGTAATATACACAGGGACTGCTATTCTCTATAATACACACAGGGACTGCTATTCTCTATAATGTACACAGGGACTATTATTCTCTATAATGTACACAGGGACTACTATTCTCAGTAATGCACACAGGGACTGCTATTCTCAATAATACACACACGGACTGCTATTCTCCAAAATACACACAGGGATTGCTATTGTCTATAATATACACAGGGACTGCTATTCTCTATAATAGACACAGGGACTGCTATTCTCTATAACACACACAGGGACTGCTATTCTCTATAATATACACAGGGACTGCTATTTTATATAATATACACTTGGACTGGGAATCTCTGTAATATGCACAGGGACTGACATTTTCTGTAATATACAAACAGGGACTGCAATTCCCTACAATATACACAGGGATTGCTATTCTCTATAACACACACGGACCGCTATTCTCTATAATACACACAGGGACTGCTATTGTCTATAATATACGCTGGGACTGCAATTCTCTCTAATACACACACGTACTGCTATTTTCTATAATGTACACAGGGACTGCTATTCTCAATAATACACACACGGACTGCTCTTCTCCAAAATACATACAGGGACTGCTATTCTCTATAATAGACACAGAGACTGCTATTCTCTATAATGTACACACGGACTGCTATTCTCTATAATACACACACGGACTGCTATTCTCTGTAATACACACAGGGACTGCTATTCTCTATAACACACACAGGGACTGCTATTTTCTGTAATATACACAGGGACTGCTATTCTCTATAATACACACAGGGACTGCTATTCTCTATAATGTACACAGGGACTACTATTCTCAGTAATGCACACAGGGACTGCTATTTTCTGTAATATACACAGGGACTGCTATTCTCTATAATACACACAGGGACTGCTATTCTCTATAATGTACACAGGGACTACTATTCTCAGTAATGCACACAGGGACTGCTATTCTCAATAATACACACACGGACTGCTATTCTCCAAAATACACACAGGGATTGCTATTGTCTATAATATACACAGGGACTGCTATTCTCTATAATAGACACAGGGACTGCTATTCTCTATAACACACACAGGGACTGCATTTTTCTGTAATATACACAGGGACTGCTATTCTCTATAATACACACAGGGACTGCTATTCTCTATAATATACACAGAGACTTCTATTCTCTCTAATACACACATGTACTGCTAATTTCTATAATGTACACAGGGACTGCGACTCTTAGTAATGCCCACAGGGACTGCTATTCTCTGTAATACACACAGGGACTGCTATTCTCTATAATATACACAGGGACTGCTATTCTCTATAATACACACAGGGACTGCTATTCTCTATAATACACACAGGGACTGCTATTCTCTGTAATACACACAGGGACTGCTATTCTCTGTAATACACACAGGGACTGCTATTCTCTGTAATACACACAGGGACTGTTATTCTCTATAATATACACTGGGACTGGTATTCTCTGTAATACACACAGGGACTGCTGTTCTGTATAGGACACACAGGGACTGCTATTCTCTATAATACACACAGGGTCTTCTATTTTCTATAATATACACACAGGGACTGCTATTCTCTCTAATACACACACGTACGCTATTATCTATAATGCACACAGGGACTGCTATTCTCTATAATACTCACAGGGACTGCTATTCTCTGTAATATACACAGGGACTGCTATTCTCTGTAATATACACAGGGACTGCTATTCTATATAATACACAAAGGGACTGCTATTCTCTGTAATATACACAGGAACTGCTATTCTCTATAATACACACAGGGACTGCTATTCTCTGTAATATACACAGAGACTGCTATTCTCTATAACACACACAGGGACTGCTATTTTCTGTAATATACACAGGGACTGCTATTCTCTATAATACACACAGGGACTGCTATTCTCTATAATACACACAGGGACTGCAATTCTCTCTAATACACACATATACTGCTAATTTCTATAATGTACACAGGGACTGCGACTCTTAGTAATGCACACAGGGACTGCTATTCTCAATAATACACACACGGACTGCTATTCTCCAAAATACACACAGGGATGGCTATTGTCTATAATATACACAGGGACTGCTATTCTACACAATACACACAAGAACTGCTATTCTCTTTAATACACACAGGGACTGCTATTCTCTATAATACACACACGGACTGGTATTCTCCAAAATACACACAGAGACTGCTATTCTCTATAATACACACAGGGACTGCCATTCTCTATAATACACACAGGGACTTCTACTCTCAGTAATGCACACAGGGACTGCCATTCTCTATAATACACACAGGGACTGGTATTCTCTTTCATACACACAGGGACTGCCATTCTCTATAATACACACAGGGACCGCCATTCTCTATAATACACACAGGGACTGCTATTCTCTATAATACACACAGGGACTGCTATTATCTATAATATACACAGGGACTGCTATTCTCTATAATATACACAGACTGCTATTCTCTATAATATACACAGGGACTGCTATTCTCTATAATATACACAGGGACTGCTATTCTCTGTTATATACACGGGAACTGCTATTCTCTATAATACACACAGGGGCTGCTATTCTCTATAATACACACAGGGACTGCTATTTTCTATAATATACACAGGGACTGCTATTCTCTATAATACGCACAGGGGCTGCTATTCTCTATAATACACACAGGGACTGCAATTCTCTATAATACACACATGTACTGATATTTTCTATAATGTACACAGGGACTGCGACTCTCAGTAATGCACACAGGGACTGCAATTCTCAATAATATACACAGGGACTGCTATTCTCAATAATACACACACGGACTGGTATTCTCCAAAATACACACAGGGACTGCTATTGTCAGTAATACACACAGGGACTGCTATTCTCTATAATACATACACGGACTGCTATTCTCTATAATACACACATGGACTGCAATTCTCTCTAATACACACACGTACTGCTATTTTCTATAATGTTCACAGGGACTGCTATTCTCTATAATACACACAGGGACTGTTATTCTCTGTAATATACACAGGGACTGCTATTTTCTATAATATACACAAGGACTGCTATTCTCTATAATACGCACAGGGGCTGCTATTCTCTGTAACACACACAGGGACTGCTATTTTCTTTAATATACACAGGGACTGCTATTCTCTATAATACGCACAGGGGCTGCTATTCTCTATAATACACACAGGGACTGCAAATCTCTATAATACACACATGTACTGATATTTTCTATAATGTGCACAGGGACTGCGACTCTCAGTAATGCACACAGGGACTGCAATTCTCAATAATATACACAGGGACTGCTATTCTCAATAATACACACACGGACTGGTATTCTCCAAAATACACACAGGGACTGCTATTGTCAATAATACACACAGGGACTGCTATTCTCTATAATACATACACGGATTGCTATTCTGTATAATACACACATGGACTGCAATTCTCTCTAATACACACACCTACTGCTATTTTCTATAATGTACACAGGGACTGCTATTCTCCATAATACACACAGGGACTGCTATTCACTATAACATACACAGGAACTGCTACTGTCTATAAAACACACAGGGACTGCTATTCTCTATAATACACACAGGGACTGCTATTCACTATTATACACACAGGGACTGCTATTCTCTATAATATACATACAGGTACTGCTATTCTCTATAATACACACAGGGACTGCAATTCTCTCTAATACACACACGTACTGCTATTTTCTATAATGTACACAGGGACAGCTATTCTCTATAATACACACAGGGACTGCTATTCTCTATAATATACACACAGGGACTGCTATTCTCTGTAATACACACAGGGTCTGCGATTCTCTATAATATACACAGGGACTGCTATTCTCTTTAATAGACACAGGGACTGCTATTCTCTATAATACACACAGGGACTGCTATTCTCCATAATACACACAGGGACTGCTATTCTCTATAACACACACAGGGACTGCTATTTTCTGTAATATACACAGGGACTGCTATTCTCTATAATACACACAGGGACTGCTATTCTCTATAATACACACAGGGACTGCAATTCTCTCTAATACACACATGTACTGCTAATTTCTATAATGTACACAGGGACTGCGACTCTTAGTAATGCACACAGGGACTGCTATTCTCTTTAATACACACAGGGACTGCTATTCTCTATAATGTACACAGGGACTACTATTCTCAGTAATGCACACAGGGACTGCTATTCTCAATAATACACACACGGACTGCTATTCTCCAAAATACACACAGGGATTGCTATTGTCTATAATATACACAGGGACTGCTATTCTACACAATATACACAAGAACTGCTATTCTCTATAATACAGACAGGGACTGCTATTCTCAATAATACACACACGGACTGGTATTCTCCAAAATACACACAGGGACTGCTATTCTCTATAATACACACAGGGACTGCCATTCTCTATAATACACACAGGGACTTCTACTCTCAGTAATGCACAAAGGGCTGCCATTCTCTATAATACACACAGGGACTGGTATTCTCTATAATACACACAGGGACTGCCATTCTCTATAATACACACAGGGACTGCCATTCTCTATAATACACACAGGGACTGCTATTCCCCGTAATACACACAGGGACTGCTATTATCTATAATATACACAGGGACTGCTATTCTCTATAATATACACAGGGACTGCTATTCTCTGTTATATACACGGGAACTGCTATTCTCTATAATACACACAGGGGCTGCTATTCTCTATAATACACACAGGGACTGCCATTTTCTATAATATACACAGGGACTGCTATTCTCTATAATACGCACAGGGGCTGCTATTCTCTATAATACACACAGGGACTGCAATTCTCTATAATACACACCTGTACCGATATTTTCTATAATGTACACAGGGACTGCGACTCTCAGTAATGCACACAGGGACTGCAATTCTCAATAATATACACAGGGACTGCTATTCTCAATAATACACACACGGACTGGTATTCTCCAAAATACACACAGGGACTGCTATTGTCAATAATACACACAGGGACTGCTATTCTCTGTAATACACACAGGGTCTGCGATTCTCTATAATATACACAGGGACTGCTATTCTCTTTAATAGACACAGGGACTGCTATTCTCTATAATACACACAGGGACTGCTATTCTCCATAATACACACAGGGACTGCTATTCTCTATAATATACACACAGGGACTGCTATTCTCTGTAATGCACACAGGGACTGCTATTCTCTGTAATACACACACGGACTGCTATTGTCTATAATATACACAGGGACTGCTATTCTCTATAATACACACAGGGACTGCAATGCTCTCTAAAACACACACGTACTGCTATTTTCTATAATGTACACAGGCACTGGGAATCTCTGGAATACGCACAGGGACTGCTATTTTCTATAATATACACACAGGGACTGCAATTCCCTATAATATACACAGGGACTGCTATTCTCCATAATACACACACGGACTGCTATACTCTATAAGACACACAGGGACTGCTCTTGTCTATAATATACACAGGGACTGTTATTCTCTATAATACACACAGGGCCTGCTATTCTCTGTAATACACACAGGGACTGCTATTCTCTATAATATACACAGAGACTTCTATTCTCTATAATACACAGAGGAACTGCTATTCTCTATCATCCACACAGGGACTCTTATTCTCTATAATATACACTGGGACTGGTATTCTCTGTAATACACACAGGGACTGCTGTTCTGTATAGGACACACAGGGACTGCTATTCTCTATAATACACACAGGGTTTTCTATTTTCTATAATATACACACAGGGACTGCTATTCTCTCTTATACACACAGGGACTGCTATTATCTATAATGCACACAGGGACTGCTATTCTCTATAATACTCACAGGGAGTGCTATTCTCTGCAATGTACACAGGGACTGCTATTCTCTGTAATATACACAGGGACTGCTATTCTATATAATACACAAAGGGACTGCTATTCTCTGTAATATACACAGGGACTGCTATTCTCTATAATACACACAGGGACTGCTATTCTCTATAATACACACAGGGACTGCAATTCTCTCTAATACACACATGTACTGCTAATTTCTATAATGTACACAGGGACTGCGACTCTTAGTAATGCACACAGGGACTGCTATTCTCTTTAATACACACAGGGACTGCTATTCTCTATAATGTACACAGGGACTTCTATTCTCAGTAATGCACACAGGGACTGCTATTCTCAATAATACACACACGGACTGCTATTCTCCAAAATACACACAGGGATTGCTATTGTCTATAATATACACAGGGACTGCTATTCTACACAATACACACAAGAACTGCTATTCTCTATAATACAGACAGGGACTGCTATTCTCAATAATACACACACGGACTGGTATTCTCCAAAATACACACAGGGACTGCTATTATCTATAATGCACACAGGGACTGCCATTCTCTATAATACTCACAGGGACTGCTATTCCCCGTAATACACACAGGGACTGCTATTATCTATAATATACACAGGGACTGCTATTCTCTATAATATACACAGGGACTGCTATTCTCTGTTATATACACGGGAACTGCTATTTTCTATAATACGCACAGGGGCTGCTATTCTCTATAATACACACAGGGACTGCAATTCTCTATAATACACACATGTACTGATATTTTCTATAATGTACACAGGGACTGCGACTCTCAGTAATGCACACAGGGACTGCAATTCTCAATAATATACACAGGGACTGCTATTCTCAATAATACACACACGGACTGGTGTTCTCCAAAATAGACACAGGGACTGCTATTGTCAATAATACACACAGGGACTGCTATTCTCTATCATACATACACGGACTGCTATTCTCTATAATACACACATGGACGGCAATTCTCTCTAATACACACACGTACTGCTATTTTCTATAATGTTCACAGGGACTGCTATTCTCTATAATACACACAAGGACTGTTATTCTCTGTAATATACACAGGGACTGCTATTTTCTATAATATACACAAGGACTGCTATTCTCTATAAAACGCACAGGGGCTGCTATTCTCTGTAACACACACAGGGACTGCTATTTTCTATAATATACACAGGGACTGCTATTCTCTATAATACGCACAGGGGCTGCTATTCTCTATAATACACACAGGGACTGCAATTCTCTATAATACACACATGTTCTGATATTTTCTATAATGTACACAGGGACTGCGACTCTCAGTAATGCACACAGGGACTGCAATTCTCAATAATATACACAGGGACTGCTATTCTCAATAATACACACACGGACTGGTATTCTCCAAAATACACACAGGGACTGCTATTGTCAATAATACACACAGGGACTGCTATTCTCTATAATACATACACGGACTGCTATTCTCTATAATACACACATGGACTGCAATTCTCTCTAATACACACACGTACTGCTATTTTCTATAATGTTCACAGGGACTGCTATTCTCTATAATACACACAGGGACTGTTATTCTCTGTAATATACACAAGGACTGCTATTCTCTATAATACGCACAGGGGCTGCTATTCTCTGTAACACACACAGGGACTGCTATTTTCTATAATATACACAGGGACTGCTATTCTCTATAATACGCACAGGGGCTGCTATTCTCTATAATACACACAGGGACTGCAATTCTCTATAATACACACATGTTCTGATATTTTCTATAATGTACACAGGGACTGCGACTCTCAGTAATGCACACAGGGACTGCAATTCTCAATAATATACACAGGACTGCTATTCTCAATAATACACACACGGACTGGTATTCTCCAAAATACACACAGGGACTGCTATTGTCAATAATACACACAGGGACTGCTATTCTCTGTAATACATACACGGACTGCTATTCTCTATAATACACACATGGACTGCAATTCTCTCTAATACACACACGTACTGCTATTTTCTATAATGTACACAGGGACTGCTATTCTCCATAATACACACAGGGACTGCTATTCACTATAATATACACAGGAACTGCTATTGTCTATAATACACACAGGGACTGCTATTCTCTATAATACACACACGGACTGCTATTCACTATAATACACACAGGGACTGCTATTCTCTATAATATACATACAGGTACTGCTATTCTCTATAATACACACAGGGACTGCTATTCTCTCTAATACACACACGTACTGCTATTTTCTATAATGTACACAGGGACAGCTATTCTCTATAATACACACAGGGACTGCTATTCTCTATAATACCTACAGGGACTGGTATTCTCGGCAATACATACGAGGACTGCTATTCCCCATAATACACACAGGGACTGCTATTTTCTATAATATACACACAGGGACTGCTATTCTCTGTAATATACACAGGGTCTGCTATTTTCTATAATATACACACAGGGACTGCTATTCTCCATAATACACACAGGGACTGCAATTCTCAATAATATACACAGCGACTGCTATTTTCTATAATATACACAGGGACTGCTATTCTCTATAATACTCACAGGGACTGCTATTTTCTATAATGTACACAGGGACTGCTATTCTCAATAATACCCACAGGGACTGCTATTCTCTGTAATATATACAGGGACTGCAATTCTCTTTAATATACACAGGGACTGCTGTTCTCTATAATACACACAGGGACGGCTATTCTCTATAATACTCACAGGGATTGCTATTCTCTGTAATATACACAGGGACTGCTATTCTCTATAATACACACAGGGACTGCTGTTGTCTATAATACACACAGGGACTGCTATTCTCTGTCATATACACAGGAACTGCTATTGTCTATAATACACACAGGGGCTGCTATTCTCTATAATACACACACGGACTTCTACTCTCAATAATGCACACAGGGACTGCTATTCTCTATAATACACACAGGGACTGCTATTCCCCGTAATACACACAGGGACTGCTATTCTCTATAATACACACAGGGACTGCAATTCTCTCTAATACACACATGTACTGCTATTTTCTATAATGTACACAGGGACTGCGACTCTTAGTAATGCACACAGGGACTGCTATTCTCTTTAATACACACAGGGACTGCTATTCTCTATAATGTACACAGGGACTGCTATTCTCTATAATACACACAGGGATTGCTATTCTCTTTTATACACACACGGACTGGTATTCTCCAAAATACACACAGGGACTGCTATTCTCTGTAATATACACAGGGACGTCTATTTTATATAATACACACAGGGACTGCTATTCTCTGTAATATACACAGAGACTGCTATTCTCTATAACACACACAGGGACTGCTATTTTCTGTAATATACACAGGGACTGCTACTCTCTATAATACACACGGGGACTGCTATTCTCTAGAAGACACACAGGGGCTGCTATTCTCTATAATACACACAGGGACTGCTGTTCTCTGTAATACACACAGGGACTGCTATTCTCTACAACACACACAGGGACTGCTATTCTCTATAATACACACAGGGACTGCTATTCCCCGTAATACACACAGGGACTGCTATTCTCTATAATACACACAGGGACTGCAATTCTCTCTAATACACACATGTACTGCTATTTTCTATAATGTACACAGGGACTGCGACTCTTAGTAATGCACACAGGGACTGCTATTCTCTTTAATACACACAGGGACTGCTATTCTCTATAATGTACGCAGGGACTGCTATTCTCAGTAATGCACACAGGGACTGCTATTCTCAATAATACGCACACGGACTGCTATTCTCCAAAATACACACAGGGACTGCTATTGTCTATAATATACACAGGGACTGCTATTCTCTATAATAGACACAGGGACTGCTATTCTCTATAATGTACACACGGAATGCTATTCTGTATAATACACACACGGACTGCTGTTCTCTATAATATACACACATGTACTGCTATTCTCTATAATACACACAGGGACTGCAATTCTCTATAATACACACAGGGACTGCAATTCTCTATAATACACACACGTACTGCTATTTTCTCTTCTGTACACAGGGACTGCTATTCTCTATAATACACACAGCGACTGCTGTTCTCTTTCATGCACACAGGGACTGCTATTCTCTATAAAACACACAGGGACTGCTATTTTCTGTTATACACAGAGGGATTGCTATTCTCTATAATACCCACAGGGACTGCTATTCTCTGCAATACACACAGGGACTGCTATTCTCTATAATACACACGAGGACTGGTATTCTCCAAAATACACACAGGGACTGCTATTCTCTGGAAGATACACAGGGACTGCTATTCTATATAATACACACAGGGACTGCTCTTCTCTGTAATATACACAGGGACTGCTATTCTCTATAATACACACAGGGACTGCTATTCTCTGTAATATACACAGAGACTGCTATTCTCTATAACACACACAGGGACTGCTATTTTCTGTAATATACACAGGGACTGCTATTCTCTATAATACACACACGGACTGGTATTCTCCAAAATACACACAGGGACTGCTATTCTCTGTAATATACACAGGGACTTCTATTTTATATAATACACACAGGGACAGCTATTCTCTGTAATATACACAGAGACTGCTATTCTCTATAACACACACAGGGACTGCTATTTTCTGTAATATACACAGGGACTGCTACTCTCTATAATACACACAGGGACTGCTATTCTCTATAATACACACAGGGACTGCAATTCTCTCTAATACACACAGGGACTGGAATTCTCTATAATACACACATGTACTGCTATTTTCTATAATGTACACAGGGACTGCGACTCTTAGTAATGCACACAGGGACTGCTATTCTCTTTAATACACACAGGGACTGCTATTCTCTATAATGTACACAGGGACTGCTATTCTCTATAATACACACAGGGATTGCTATTCTCTTTTATACACACACGGACTGGTATTCTCCAAAATACACACAGGGACTGCTATTGTCTATAATATACACAGGGACTGCTCTTCTCTGTAATATACACAGGGTCTGCTACTCTCCGTAATACACACAGGGACTGCTAATCTCTATAATATACACGGGGACTGCTATTCTCTATAATACACACAGGGGCTGCTATTCTCTATAATACACACAGGGACTGGTATTCTCTGTAATACACACAGGGACTGCTATTCTCTACAACACACACAGGGACTGCTATTCTCTACAATACACACAGGGACTGCAATTCTCTATAATACACACATGTACTGATATTTTCTATAATGTACACAGGGACTGCGACTCTCAGTAATGCACACAGGGACTGCAATTCTCTATAATATACACAGGGACTGCTATTCTCTATAATACACACAGGGACTGGGAATCTCTGTAATACGCACAGGGATTGCTATTTTCTATAATATCCACACAGGCACTGCAATTCCCTATAATATACACAGGGGACTGCAATTCTCTACAATACACACAGGGACTGCAATTCTCTCCAATACACACACGTACTGCTATTTTCTATAATGTACACAGGGACTGCTATTCTCAATAATACCCACAGGGACTGCTATTCTCTGTAATATATACAGGGACTGCAATTCTCTTTAATATACACAGGGACTGCTGTTCTCTATAATACACACAGGGACTGCTATTCTCTATAACACTCACAGGGACTGCTATTCTCTGTAATATACACAGGGACTGCTATTCTCTATAATACACACAGGGACTGCTGTTGTCTATAATACACACAGGGACTGCTCTTCTCTGTAATACAAACAGGAACCGCTTTTCTCTGTACTATACACAGGGACTGCTATTGTCTATAATACACACAGGGGCTGCTATTCTCTATAATACACACACGGACTTCTACTCTCAATAATGCACACAGGGACTGCTATTCTCTATAATACACACAGGGACTGCTATTCCCCGTAATACACACAGGGACTGCTATTCTCTATAATACACACAGGGACTGCAATTCTCTCTAATACACACATGTACTGCTATTTTCTATAATGTACACAGGGACTGCGACTCTTAGTAATGCACACAGGGACTGCTATTCTCTTTAATACACACAGGGACTGCTATTCTCTATAATGTACACAGGGACTGCTATTCTCAGTAATGCACACAGGGACTGCTATTCTCAATAATACACACACGGACTGCTATTCTCCAAAATACACACAGGGACTGCTATTGTCTATAATATACACAGGGACTGCTATTCTACACAATACACACAAGAACTGCTATTCTCTATAATACACACAGGGACTGCCATTCTCTATAATACACACAGGGACTTCTACTCTCAGTAATGCACAAAGGGCTGCCATTCTCTATAATACACACAGGGACTGGTATTCTCTATAATACACACAGGGACTGCCATTCTCTATAATACACACAGGGACTGCCATTCTCTATAATACACACAGGGACTGCTATTCCCCGTAATGCACACAGGGACTGCTATTATCTATAATATACACAGGGACTGCTATTCTCTATAATATACACAGGGACTGCTATTCTCTGTTATATACACGGGAACTGCTATTCTCTATAATACACACAGGGGCTGCTATTCTCTATAATACACACAGGGACTGCCATTTTCTATAATATACACAGGGACTGCTATTCTCTATAATACGCACAGGGGCTGCTATTCTCTATAATACACACAGGGACTGCAATTCTCTATAATACACACATGTACCGATATTTTCTATAATGTACACAGGGACTGCGACTCTCAGTAATGCACACAGGGACTGCAATTCTCAATAATATACACAGGGACTGCTATTCTCAATAATACACACACGGACTGGTATTCTCCAAAATACACACAGGGACTGCTATTGTCAATAATACACACAGGGACTGCTATTCTCTGTAATACACACAGGGTCTGCGATTCTCTATAATATACACAGGGACTGCTATTCTCTTTAATGGACACAGGGACTGCTATTCTCTATAATACACACAGTGACTGCTATTCTCCATAATACACACAGGGACTGCTATTTTCTATAATATACACACAGGGACTGCTATTCTCTGTAATGCACACAGGGACTGCTATTCTCTGTAATACACACACGGACTGCTATTGTCTATAATATACACAGGGACTGCTATTCTCTATAATACACACAGGGACTGCAATGCTCTCTAAAACACACACGTACTGCTATTTTCTATAATGTACACAGGCACTGGGAATCTCTGGAATACGCACAGGGACTGCTATTTTCTATAATATACACACAGGGACTGCAATTCCCTATAATATACACAGGGACTGCTATTCTCCATAATACACACACGGACTGCTATACTCTATAAGACACACAGGGACTGCTCTTGTCTATAATATACACAGGGACTGTTATTCTCTATAATACACACAGGGACTGCTATTCTCTGTAATACACACAGGGACTGCTATTCTCTGTAATACACATAGGGACTGCTATTCTCTATAATATACACAGAGACTTGTATTCTCTATAATACACAGAGGAACTGCTATTCTCTATCATCCACACAGGGACTCTTATTCTCTATAATATACACTGGGACTGGTATTCTCTGTAATACACACAGGGACTGCTGTTCTGTATAGGACACACAGGGACTGCTATTCTCTATAATACACACAGGGTTTTCTATTTTCTATAATATACACACAGGGACTGCTATTCTCTCTTATACACACAGGGACTGCTATTATCTATAATGCACACAGGGACTGCTATTCTCTATAATACTCACAGGGAGTGCTATTCTCTGTAATATACACAGGGATTGCTATTCTCTGTAATATACACAGGGACTGCTATTCTATATAATACACAAAGGGACTGCTATTCTCTGTAATATACACAGGGACTGCTATTCTCTATAATACACACAGGGACTGCTATTCTCTATAATACACACAGGGACTGCAATTCTCTCTAATACACACATGTACTGCTAATTTCTATAATGTACACAGGGACTGCGACTCTTAGTAATGCACACAGGGACTGCTATTCTCTTTAATACACACAGGGACTGCTATTCTCTATAATGTACACAGGGACTACTATTCTCAGTAATGCACACAGGGACTGCTATTCTCAATAATACACACACGGACTGCTATTCTCCAAAATACACACAGGGATTGCTATTGTCTATAATATACACAGGGACTGCTATTCTACACAATACACACAAGAACTGCTATTCTCTATAATACAGACAGGGACTGCTATTCTCAATAATACACACACGGACTGGTATTCTCCAAAATACACACAGGGACTGCTATTCTCTATAATACACACAGGGACTGCCATTCTCTATAATACACACAGGGACTTCTACTCTCAGTAATGCACACAGGGACTGCCATTCTCTATAATACACACAGGGGCTTCTACTCTCAGTAATGCACACAGGGACTGCCATTCTCTATAATACTCACAGGGACTGCTATTCCCCGTAATACACACAGGGACTGCTATTATCTATAATATACACAGGGACTGCTATTCTCTATAATATACACAGGGACTGCTATTCTCTGTTATATACACGGGAACTGCTATTCTCTATAATACACACAGGGGCTGCTATTCTCTATAATACACACAGGGGCTGCTATTCTCTATAATACACAAAGGGACTGCTATTTTCTATAATATACACAGGGACTGCTATTCTCTATAATACGCACAGGGGCTGCTATTCTCTATAATACACACAGGGACTGCAATTCTCTATAATACACACATGTACTGATATTTTCTATAATGTACACAGGGACTGCGACTCTCAGTAATGCACACAGGGACTGCAATTCTCAATAATATACACAGGGACTGCTATTCTCAATAATACACACAGGGACTGCCATTCTCTATAATACACACAGGGACTTCTACTCTCAGTAATGCACAAAGGGCTGCCATTCTCTATAATACACACAGGGACTGGTATTCTCTATAATACACACAGGGACTGCCATTCTCTATAATACACACAGGGACTGCCATTCTCTATAATACACACAGGGACTGCTATTCCCCGTAATACACACAGGGACTGCTATTATCTATAATATACACAGGGACTGCTATTCTCTATAATATACACAGGGACTGCTATTCTCTGTTATATACACGGGAACTGCTATTCTCTATAATACACACAGGGGCTGCTATTCTCTATAATACACACAGGGACTGCCATTTTCTATAATATACACAGGGACTGCTATTCTCTATAATACGCACAGGGGCTGCTATTCTCTATAATACACACAGGGACTGCAATTCTCTATAATACACACATGTACCGATATTTTCTATAATGTACACAGGGACTGCGACTCTCAGTAATGCACACAGGGACTGCAATTCTCAATAATATACACAGGGACTGCTATTCTCAATAATACACACACGGACTGGTATTCTCCAAAATACACACAGGGACTGCTATTGTCAATAATACACACAGGGACTGCTATTCTCTATCATACATACACGGACTGCTATTCTCTATAATACACACATGGACGGCAATTCTCTCTAATACACACACGTACTGCTATTTTCTATAATACACACAGTGACTGCTATTCTCCATAATACACACAGGGACTGCTATTTTCTATAATATACACACAGGGACTGCTATTCTCTGTAATGCACACAGGGACTGCTATTCTCTGTAATACACACACGGACTGCTATTGTCTATAATATACACAGGGACTGCTATTCTCTATAATACACACAGGGACTGCAATGCTCTCTAAAACACACACGTACTGCTATTTTCTATAATGTACACAGGCACTGGGAATCTCTGGAATACGCACAGGGACTGCTATTTTCTATAATATACACACAGGGACTGCAATTCCCTATAATATACACAGGGACTGCTATTCTCCATAATACACACACGGACTGCTATACTCTATAAGACACACAGGGACTGCTCTTGTCTATAATATACACAGGGACTGTTATTCTCTATAATACACACAGGGACTGCTATTCTCTGTAATACACACAGGGACTGCTATTCTCTGTAATACACATAGGGACTGCTATTCTCTATAATATACACAGAGACTTGTATTCTCTATAATACACAGAGGAACTGCTATTCTCTATCATCCACACAGGGACTCTTATTCTCTATAATACACACAGGGACTGCTATTCTCTGTAATACACACAGGGACTGCTGTTCTGTATAGGACACACAGGGACTGCTATTCTCTATAATACACACAGGGTTTTCTATTTTCTATAATATACACACAGGGACTGCTATTCTCTCTTATACACACAGGGACTGCTATTATCTATAATGCACACAGGGACTGCTATTCTCTATAATACTCACAGGGAGTGCTATTCTCTGTAATATACACAGGGATTGCTATTCTCTGTAATATACACAGGGACTGCTATTCTATATAATACACAAAGGGACTGCTATTCTCTGTAATATACACAGGGACTGCTATTCTCTATAATACACACAGGGACTGCTATTCTCTATAATACACACAGGGACTGCAATTCTCTCTAATACACACATGTACTGCTAATTTCTATAATGTACACAGGGACTGCGACTCTTAGTAATGCACACAGGGACTGCTATTCTCTTTAATACACACAGGGACTGCTATTCTCTATAATGTACACAGGGACTACTATTCTCAGTAATGCACACAGGGACTGCTATTCTCAATAATACACACACGGACTGCTATTCTCCAAAATACACACAGGGATTGCTATTGTCTATAATATACACAGGGACTGCTATTCTACACAATACACACAAGAACTGCTATTCTCTATAATACAGACAGGGACTGCTATTCTCAATAATACACACACGGACTGGTATTCTCCAAAATACACACAGGGACTGCTAT
The DNA here is from genome assembly GCF_037043375.1 of Chiloscyllium plagiosum. Taxonomy (NCBI): domain Eukaryota; kingdom Metazoa; phylum Chordata; class Chondrichthyes; order Orectolobiformes; family Hemiscylliidae; genus Chiloscyllium; species Chiloscyllium plagiosum. Next base: position 4,173,829 of record NW_028270178.1, read on the forward strand.
TCTCTATAATACACACAGGGACTGCCATTCTCTATAATACACACAGGGACTTCTACTCTCAGTAATGCACACAGGGACTGCCATTCTCTATAATACACACAGGGGCTTCTACTCTCAGTAATGCACACAGGGACTGCCATTCTCTATAATACTCACAGGGACTGCTATTCCCCGTAATACACACAGGGACTGCTATTATCTATAATATACACAGGGACTGCTATTCTCTATAATATACACAGGGACTGCTATTCTCTGTTATATACACGGGAACTGCTATTCTCTATAATACACACAGGGGCTGCTATTCTCTATAATACACACAGGGGCTGCTATTCTCTATAATACACAAAGGGACTGCTATTTTCTATAATATACACAGGGACTGCTATTCTCTATAATACGCACAGGGGCTGCTATTCTCTATAATACACACAGGGACTGCAATTCTCTATAATACACACATGTACTGATATTTTCTATAATGTACACAGGGACTGCGACTCTCAGTAATGCACACAGGGACTGCAATTCTCAATAATATACACAGGGACTGCTATTCTCAATAATACACACAGGGACTGCCATTCTCTATAATACACACAGGGACTTCTACTCTCAGTAATGCACAAAGGGCTGCCATTCTCTATAATACACACAGGGACTGGTATTCTCTATAATACACACAGGGACTGCCATTCTCTATAATACACACAGGGACTGCCATTCTCTATAATACACACAGGGACTGCTATTCCCCGTAATACACACAGGGACTGCTATTATCTATAATATACACAGGGACTGCTATTCTCTATAATATACACAGGGACTGCTATTCTCTGTTATATACACGGGAACTGCTATTCTCTATAATACACACAGGGGCTGCTATTCTCTATAATACACACAGGGACTGCCATTTTCTATAATATACACAGGGACTGCTATTCTCTATAATACGCACAGGGGCTGCTATTCTCTATAATACACACAGGGACTGCAATTCTCTATAATACACACATGTACCGATATTTTCTATAATGTACACAGGGACTGCGACTCTCAGTAATGCACACAGGGACTGCAATTCTCAATAATATACACAGGGACTGCTATTCTCAATAATACACACACGGACTGGTATTCTCCAAAATACACACAGGGACTGCTATTGTCAATAATACACACAGGGACTGCTATTCTCTATCATACATACACGGACTGCTATTCTCTATAATACACACATGGACGGCAATTCTCTCTAATACACACACGTACTGCTATTTTCTATAATGTTCACAGGGACTGCTATTCTCTATAATACACACAGGGACTGTTATTCTCTGTAATATACACAGGGACTGCTATTTTCTATAATATACACAAGGACTGCTATTCTCTATAAAACGCACAGGGGCTGCTATTCTCTGTAACACACACAGGGACTGCTATTTTCTATAATATACACAGGGACTGCTATTCTCTATAATACGCACAGGGGCTGCTATTCTCTATAATACACACAGGGACTGCAATTCTCTATAATACACACATGTTCTGATATTTTCTATAATGTACACAGGGACTGCGACTCTCAGTAATGCAAACAGGGACTGCAATTCTCAATAATATACACAGGGACTGCTATTCTCAATAATACACACACGGACTGGTATTCTCCAAAATACACACAGGGACTGCTATTGTCAATAATACACACAGGGACTGCTATTCTCTATAATACATACACGGACTGCTATTCTCTATAATACACACATGGACTGCAATTCTCTCTAATACACACACGTACTGCTATTTTCTATAATGTTCACAGGGACTGCTATTCTCTATAATACACACAGGGACTGTTATTCTCTGTAATATACACAAGGACTGCTATTCTCTATAATACGCACAGGGGCTGCTATTCTCTGTAACACACACAGGGACTGCTATTTTCTATAATATACACAGGGACTGCTATTCTCTATAATACGCACAGGGGCTGCTATTCTCTATAATACACACAGGGACTGCAATTCTCTATAATACACACATGTTCTGATATTTTCTATAATGTACACAGGGACTGCGACTCTCAGTAATGCACACAGGGACTGCAATTCTCAATAATATACACAGGACTGCTATTCTCAATAATACACACACGGACTGGTATTCTCCAAAATACACACAGGGACTGCTATTGTCAATAATACACACAGGGACTGCTATTCTCTGTAATACATACACGGACTGCTATTCTCTATAATACACACATGGACTGCAATTCTCTCTAATACACACACGTACTGCTATTTTCTATAATGTACACAGGGACTGCTATTCTCCATAATACACACAGGGACTGCTATTCACTATAATATACACAGGAACTGCTATTGTCTATAATACACACAGGGACTGCTATTCTCTATAATACACACACGGACTGCTATTCACTATAATACACACAGGGACTGCTATTCTCTATAATATACATACAGGTACTGCTATTCTCTATAATACACACACGTACTGCTATTTTCTATAATGTACACAGGGACAGCTATTCTCTATAATACACACAGGGACTGCTATTCTCTATAATACCTACAGGGACTGGTATTCTCGGCAATACATACGAGGACTGCTATTCCCCACAATACACACAGGGACTGCTATTTTCTATAATATACACACAGGGACTGCTATTCTCTGTAATATACACAGGGTCTGCTATTTTCTATAATATACACACAGGGACTGCTATTCTCCATAATACACACAGGGACTGCAATTCTCAATAATATACACAGCGACTGCTATTTTCTATAATATACACAGGGACTGCTATTCTCTATAATACTCACAGGGACTGCTATTCTCTATAATACACACAGGGACTGCTATTCACTATAATACACACAGGGACTGCAATTCTCTATAATACACACATGTTCTGCTATTTTCTATACTATGCACAGGAACTGCTATTCTCTATAATACACACAGGAACTGCTATTCTCTATAATACACACAGGGTCTGCTATTCTCTATAATATACACAGGGACTGCTATTTTCTATAATATACACTTGGACTGGGAATCTCTGTAATACGCACAGGGACTGACATTTTCTGTAATATACACACAGGGACTGCAATTCCCTACAATATACACAGGGATTGCTATTCTCTGTAATATACACAGAGACTGCTATTCTCTATAACACACACAGGGACTGCTATTTTCTGTAATATACACAGGGACTGCTACTCTCTATAATACACACGGGGACTGCTATTCTCTATAATACACACAGGGGCTGCTATTCTCTATAATACACACAGGGACTGCTATTCTCTGTAATACACACAGGGACTGCTATTCTCTACAACACACACAGGGACTGCTATTCTCTACAATACACACAGGGACTGCAATTCTCTATAATACACACATGTACTGATATTTTCTATAATGTACACAGGGACTGCGACTCTCAGTAATGCACACAGGGACTGCAATTCTCTATAATATACACAGGGACTGCTATTCTCTATAATACACACAGGGACTGGGAATCTCTGTAATACGCACAGGGATTGCTATTTTCTATAATATCCACACAGGCACTGCAATTCCCTATAATATACACAGGGGACTGCAATTCTCTATAATACACACAGGGACTGCAATTCTCTCTAATACACACACGTACTGCTATTTTCTATAATGTACACAGGGACTGCTATTCTCAATAATACCCACAGGGACTGCTATTCTCTGTAATATATACAGGGACTGCAATTCTCTTTAATATACACAGGGACTGCTGTTCTCTATAATACACACAGGGACGGCTATTCTCTATAATACTCACAGGGACTGCTATTCTCTGTAATATACACAGGGACTGCTATTCTCTATAATACACACAGGGACTGCTGTTGTCTAGAATACACACAGGGACTGCTATTCTCTGTCATATACACAGGAACTGCTATTGTCTATAATACACACAGGGGCTGCTATTCTCTATAATACACACACGGACTTCTACTCTCAATAATGCACACAGGGACTGCTATTCTCTATAATACACACATGGACTGCTATTCCCCGTAATACACACAGGGACTGCTATTCTCTATAATACACACAGGGACTGCAATTCTCTCTAATACACACATGTACTGCTATTTTCTATAATGTACACAGGGACTGCGACTCTTAGTAATGCACACAGGGACTGCTATTCTCTTTAATACACACAGGGACTGCTATTCTCTATAATGTACACAGGGACTGCTATTCTCTATAATACACACAGGGATTGCTATTCTCTTTTATACACACACGGACTGGTATTCTCCAAAATACACACAGGGACTGCTATTCTCTGTAATATACACAGGGACTTCTATTTTATATAATACACACAGGGACTGCTATTCTCTGTAATATACACAGGGACTTCTATTTTATATAATACACACAGGGACTGCTATTCTCTGTAATATACACAGAGACTGCTATTCTCTATAACACACACAGGGACTGCTATTTTCTGTAATATACACAGGGACTGCTACTCTCTATAATACACACGGGGACTGCTATTCTCTATAATACACACAGGGGCTGCTATTCTCTATAATACACACAGGGACTGCTATTCTCTGTAATACACACAGGGACTGCTATTCTCTACAACACACACAGGGACTGCTATTCTCTACAATACACACAGGGACTGCAATTCTCTATAATACACACATGTCCTGATATTTTCTATAATGTACACAGGGACTGCGACTCTCAGTAATGCACACAGGGACTGCAATTCTCTATAATATACACAGGGACTGCTATTCTCTATAATGTACACACGGAATGCTATTCTGTATAATACACACACGGACTGCTGTTCTCTATAATATACACACAGGGACTGCAATTCTCTATAATACACACAGGGACTGCAATTCTCTCTAATACACACACGTACTGCTATTTTCTCTTCTGTACACAGGGACTGCAATTCTCTATAATACACACAGCGACTGCTGTTCTCTTTCATGCACACAGGGACTGCTATTCTCTATAAAACACACAGGGACTGCTATTTTCTGTTATACACAGAGGGATTGCTATTCTCTACAATACCCACAGGGACTGCTATTCTCTGCAATACACACAGGGACTGCTATTCTCTATAATACACACGAGGACTGGTATTCTCCAAAATACACACAGGGACTGCTATTCTCTGGAAGATACACAGGGACTGCTATTCTATATAATACACACAGGGACTGCTCTTCTCTGTAATATACACAGGAACTGCTATTCTCTATAATACACACAGGGACTGCTATTCTCTGTAATATACACAGAGACTGCTATTCTCTATAACACACACAGGGACTGCTATTTTCTGTAATATACACAGGGACTGCTATTCTATATAATACACACAGGGATTGCTATTCTCTTTTATACACACACGGACTGGTATTCTCCAAAATACACACAGGGACTGCTATTCTCTGTAATATACACAGGGACTTCTATTATATATAATACACACAGGGACTGCTATTCTCTGTAATATACACAGAGACTGCTATTCTCTATAACACACACAGGGACTGCTATTTTCTGTAATATACACAGGGACTGCTACTCTCTATAATACACACGGGGACTGCTATTCTCTATAATACACACAGGGGCTGCTATTCTCTATAATACACACAGGGACTGCTATTCTCTGTAATACACACAGGGACTGCTATTCTCTACAACACACACAGGGACTGCTATTCTCTACAATACACACAGGGACTGCAATTCTCTATAATACACACATGTACTGATATTTTCTATAATGTACACAGGGACTGCGACTCTCAGTAATGCACACAGGGACTGCAATTCTCTATAATATACACAGGGACTGCTATTCTCTATAATACACACAGGGACTGGGAATCTCTGTAATACGCACAGGGATTGCTATTTTCTATAATATCCACACAGGGACTGCAATTCCCTATAATATACACAGGGGACTGCAATTCTCTATAATACACACAGGGACTGCAATTCTCTCTAATACACACACGTACTGCTATTTTCTATAATGTACACAGGGACTGCTATTCTCAATAATACCCACAGGGACTGCTATTCTCTGTAATATATACAGGGACTGCAATTCTCTTTAATATACACAGGGACTGCTGTTCTCTATAATACACACAGGGACGGCTATTCTCTATAATACTCACAGGGACTGCTATTCTCTGTAATATACACAGGGACTGCTATTCTCTATAATACACACAGGGACTGCTGTTGTCTATAATACACACAGGGACTGCTATTCTCTGTAATATACACAGGAACTGCTATTGTCTATAATACACACAGGGGCTGCTATTCTCTATAATACACACACGGACTTCTACTCTCAATAATGCACACAGGGACTGCTATTCTCTATAATACACACAGGGACTGCTATTCCCCGTAATACACACAGGGACTGCTATTCTCTATAATACACACAGGGACTGCAATTCTCTCTAATACACACATGTACTGCTATTTTCTATAATGTACACAGGGACTGCGACTCTTAGTAATGCACACAGGGACTGCTATTCTCTTTAATACACACAGGGACTGCTATTCTCTATAATGTACACAGGGACTGCTATTCTCTATAATACACACAGGGATTGCTATTCTCTTTTATACACACACGGACTGGTATTCTCCAAAATACACACAGGGACTGCTATTCTCTGTAATATACACAGGGACTTCTATTTTATATAATACACACAGGGACTGCTATTCTCTGTAATATACACAGAGACTGCTATTCTCTATAACACACACAGGGACTGCTATTTTCTGTAATATACACAGGGACTGCTACTCTCTATAATACACACGGGGACTGCTATTCTCTATAATACACACAGGGGCTGCTATTCTCTATAATACACACAGGGACTGCTATTCTCTGTAATACACACAGGGACTGCTATTCTCTACAACACACACAGGGACTGCTATTCTCTACAATACACACAGGGACTGCAATTCTCTATAATACACACATGTACTGATATTTTCTATAATGTACACAGGGACTGCGACTCTCAGTAATGCACACAGGGACTGCAATTCTCTATAATATACACAGGGACTGCTATTCTCTATAATACACACAGGGACTGGGAATCTCTGTAATACGCACAGGGATTGCTATTTTCTGTAATATCCACACAGGGACTGCAATTCCCTATAATATACACAGGGGACTGCAATTCTCTATAATACACACAGGGACTGCAATTCTCTCTAATACACACACGTACTGCTATTTTCTATAATGTACACAGGGACTGCTATTCTCAATAATACCCACAGGGACTGCTATTCTCTGTAATATATACAGGGACTGCAATTCTCTTTAATATACACAGGGACTGCTGTTCTCTATAATACACACAGGGACGGCTATTCTCTATAATACTCACAGGGACTGCTATTCTCTGTAATATACACAGGGACTGCTATTCTCTGTAATATACACAGGGACTGCTATTCTCTTTAATACACACAGGGACTGCTATTCTCTATAATGTACACAGGGACTGCTATTCTCAGTAATGCACACAGGGACTGCTATTCTCAATAATACGCACACAGACTGCTATTCTCCAAAATACACACAGGGACTGCTATTGTCTATAATATACACAGGGACTGCTATTCTCTATAATAGACACAGGGACTGCTATTCTCTATAATGTACACACGGAATGCTATTCTGTATAATACACACACGGACTGCTGTTCTCTATAATATACACACATGTACTGCTATTCTCTATAATACACACAGGGACTGCAATTCTCTATAATACACACAGGGACTGCAATTCTCTCTAATACACACACGTACTGCTATTTTCTCTTCTGTACACAGGGACTGCTATTCTCTATAATACACACAGCGACTGCTGTTCTCTTTCATGCACACAGGGACTGCTATTCTCTATAAAACACACAGGGACTGCTATTTTCTGTTATACACAGAGGGATTGCTATTCTCTATAATACCCACAGGGACTGCTATTCTCTGCAATACACACAGGGACTGCTATTCTCTATAATACACACGAGGACTGGTATTCTCCAAAATACACACAGGGACTGCTATTCTCTGGAAGATACACAGGGACTGCTATTCTATATAATACACACAGGGACTGCTCTTCTCTGTAATATACACAGGAACTGCTATTCTCTATAATACACACAGGGACTGCTATTCTCTGTAATATACACAGAGACTGCTATTCTCTATAACACACACAGGGACTGCTATTTTCTGTAATATACACAGGGACTGCTATTCTCTATAATACACACAGGGATTGCTATTCTCTTTTATACACACACGGACTGGTATTCTCCAAAATACACACAGGGACTGCTATTCTCTGTAATATACACAGGGACTTCTATTTTATATAATACACACAGGGACAGCTATTCTCTATAATATACACAGGGACTGCTATTCTCTATAATACACACAGGGACTGCTATTCTCTATAATACACACACGGACTGCTATTCTCTATAATACACACAGGGACTGCTATTCTCTATAATATACACAGGGACTGCTATTCTCTATAATACACACAGGGACTGCTATTCTCAATAATACACACACGGACTGCTATTTTCTATAATGCACACAGGGACTGCAATTCTCTATAATATATACAGGGACTGCTATTCTCTATAATACACACAGAGACTGGGAATCTCCGTAATACGCACAGGGACTGCTATTTTCTATAATATACACACAGGGACTGCAATTCCCTATAATATACACAGGGACTGCTATTCTCTGTAATACACACAGGGACTGCTATTCTCTATAATACACACAGGGACTGCAATTCTCTCTAATACACACACGTACTGCTATTTTCTATAATGCACACAGGGACTGCTATTCTCAATAATACACACAGGGACTGTTATTCTCTGTAATATACACAGGGACGGCTGTTCTCTATAATACACACAGGGACTGCAATTCTCTTTAATATACACAGGGACTGCTGTTCTCTATAATACACACAGGGACTGCTATTCTCTATAATACACACAGGGACTGCTATTCTCTGTAATATACACAGGGACTGCTGTTCTCTATAATACACACAGGGACTGCTATTGTCTATAATACACACAGGGACTGCTATTCTCTGTAATACACACAGGAACTGCTATTCTCTGTAATATACACAGGGACTGCTATTGTCTATAATACACACAGGGACTTCTACTCTCAGTAATGCACACAGGGACTGCCATTCTCTATAATACACACAGGGACTGCTATTCTCCGTAATACACACAGGGACTCCTATTCTCTATAATATACACGGGGACTGCTATTCTCTATAATACACACAGGGGCTGCTATTCTCTATAATACACACAGGGACTGCTATTCTCTGTAATACACACAGGGACTGCTATTCTCTACAATACTCATAGGGACTGCTATTCTTTATAATACACACAGGAACTGCAATTCTCTCTAATACACACACGTACTGCTATTATCTATAATGTACACAGGGACTGCTATTCTCAATAATACACACAGGGACTGTTATTCTCTGTAATATACACAGGGACTGCTGTTCTCTATAATACACACAGGGACTGCTATTATCTATAATACTCACAGGGACTGCTATTCTCTGTAATATACACAGGGACTGCTATTCTCTATAATACACACAGGGACTGCTATTCTCTATAATACACACAGGAACTGCTATTCTGTGTAATACACACAGGGACTGCTATTCTCTATAATACACACAGGGGCTGCTATTCTCTATAATACACACAGGGACTGCTATTCTCTGTAATACACACAGGGACTGCTATTCTCTACAATACACATAAGGACTGCTATTCTCTACAATACACACAGGGACTGCAATTCTCTATAATACACACATGTACTGATATTTTCTATAATGTACACAGGGACTGCGACACTCAGTAATGCACACAGGGACTGCAATTCTCTATAATATACACAGGGACTGCTATTCTCTATAATACACACAGGGACTGGGAATCTCTATCATTCGCACAGGGACTGCTATTTTCTATAATATCCACACAGGGACTGCAATTCCCTATAATATACACAGGGGACTGCTATTCTCTATAACACACACGGACTGCTATTCTCTGTAATACACACAGGGACTGCTATTCTCTATAATACACACACGTACTGCTATTCTTTATAATACACACAGGAACTGCAATTCTCTCTAATACACACACGTACTGCTATTATCTATAATGTACACAGGGACTGCTATTCTCAATAATACACACAGGGACTGTTATTCTCTGTAATATACACAGGGACTGCTGTTCTCTATAATACACACAGGGACTGCTATTATCTACAATAATCACAGGGACTGCTATTCTTTGTAATATACACAGGGACTGCTATTCTATATAATACACACAGGGACTGCTATTCTCTGTAATATACACAGGAACTGCTATTCTATATAATACACACAGGGACTGCTATTCTCTGTAATATACACAGGGACTGCTATTCTCTGTAATATACACAGGGACTGCTATTCTATATAATACACACAGGGACTGCTATTCTCTGTAATATACACAGGAACTGCTATTCTCTATAACACACACAGGGACTGCTATTTTCTGTAATATACACAGGGACTGTTATTCTCTATAATACACACAGGGACTGCTATTCTCTATAATACACACAGGGACTGCAATTCTCTCTAATACACACATGTACTGCTATTTTCTATAATGTACACAGGGACTGCGACTCTTACTAATGCACACAGGGACTGCTATTCTCTATAATGTACACAGGGACTGCTATTCTCTATAATGTACACAGGGACTGCTATTCTCTATAATGTACACAGGGACTGCTATTCTCAGTAATGAACACAGGGACTGCTATTCTATATAATACACACAGGGACTGCCATTCTCTGTAATATACACAGGAACTGCTATTCTATCTAATACACACAGGGACTGCTATTCTCTGTAATATACACAGGGACTGCTATTCTCTGTAATATACACAGGGACTGCTATTCTATATAATACACACAGGGACTGCTATTCTCTGTAATATACACAGGAACTGCTATTCTCTATAACACACACAGGGGCTGCAATTTTCTGTAATATACACAGGGACTGTTATTCTCTATAATACACACAGGGACTGCTATTCTCTATCATACACACAGGGACTGCAATTCTCTCTAATACACACATGTACTGCTATTTTCTATAATGTACACAGGGACTGCAACTCTTACTAATGCACACAGGGACTGCTATTCTCTATAATGTACACAGGGACTGCTATTCTCTATAATGTACACAGGGACTGCTATTCTCTATAATGTACACAGGGACTTCTACTCTCAGTAATGCACACAGGGACTGCCATTCTCTATAATACACACAGGGACTGCTATTCTCCAAAATACACACAGGGACTGCTATTCTCTATAATATACACAGGGACTGCTATTCTCTGTTATATACACGGGGACTGCTATTCTCTATAATACACACAGGGACTGCTATTCTCTATAATACACACAGAAACTGCTCTTCTCTGTTATTTACACGGGGACTGCTATTCTCTATAATATACACAGGGACTGCTATTCTCTATAATACACACAGGGACTGCTCTTCTCTATAATACACACAGGGACTGCAATTCTCTATAATACACACATGGACTGTAATTCTGTATAATACACATGTACTGATATTTTCTATAATGTACACAGGGACTGCGACTCTCAGTAATGCACACGGGGACTGCTATTCTCTATAATATACACAGGGACTGCTATTCTCTATAATACACACAGGGACTGCTGTTCTCTATAATACACACAGGGACTGCTATTCTCTATAATACACACAGGAACTGCTATTCTCTGTAATACACACAGGGACTGGTATTCTCTATAATACACACACGGACTGCTATTCTCTATAATATACACAGGGACTGCTATTCTCTATAATACACACAGGGACTGCTATTCTCTATAATACACACAGGGACTGCTATTCTCTATAATACACACAGGGACTGCTATTCTCTATAATATACACAGGGACTGCTATTCTCTATAATACACACAGGGACTGCTATTCTCAATAATACACACACGGACTGCTATTCTCTATAATATACACACAGGTACTGCTATTCTCTATAATACACACAGGGACTGCAATTCTCTCTAATACACACACGTACTGCTATTTTCTATAATGTACACAGGGACTGCTATTCTCTATAATACACACAGGGACTGCTATTCTCTATAATACACACAGGGGCTGCTATTCTCTATAATACACACAGGGACTGCTATTCTCCATAATACACACAGGGACTGCAATTCTCTCTAATACACACACGTACTGCTATTTTCTATAATGTACACAGGGACTGCTATTCTCCATAATACACACAGGGACTGCTCTTGTCTATAATATACACACAGGGACTGCTATTCTCTATAATACACACAGGGACTGGTATTCTCTATAATACACACAGGGACTGCTATTCTCTATAATACACACCGGAACTGAAATTCTCTATAATACACACAGGGACTGGTATTCTCTCTAATACACACACGTACTGCTATTTTCTATAATGTACACAGGGACTGCTATTCTCAATAATACACACAGGGACTGTTATTCTCTATAATATACACTGGGACTGGTATTCTCTGTAATACACACGGGGACTGCTGTTCTGTATAGGACACACAGGGACTGCTATTCTCTATAATACACACAGGGACTGCTATTCTCTCTAATACACACAGGGACTGCTATTCTCTATAATATACACAGGGACTGCTATTCTCTATAATACACACAGGGTCTGCTATTTTCTATAATATACACACAGGGACTGCTATTCTCTATAATATACACAGGGACTGCTATTCTCTATAATACACACAGGAACTGCTATTTTCTATAATATACACACAGGGACTGCCATTCTCTATAATACACACAGGGACTGCAATTCTCTATGATACACACATGTACTGATATTTTCTATAATGTACACAGGGACTGCGACTCTCAGTAACGCACACAGGGACTGCAATTCTCTATAATATACACAGGGACTGCTATTCTCTATAATACACACAGAGACTGGGAATCTCTGTAATACGCACAGGGACTGCTATTTTCTATAATATACACACAGGGACTGCAATTCCCTATAATATACACAGGGACTGCTATTCTCTATAACACACACGGACTGTTCTTCTCTGTAATACACACAGGGACTGCTATTCTCTATAATACACACACGGACTGCTATTCTCTATAATACACACAGGGACTGCTATTGTCTATAATACACACAGGGACTGCAATTCTCTCTAATACACACAGGGACTGCTATTCTCTCTAATACACACAGGGACTGTTATTCTCTATAATATACACAGGGACTGCTATTCTCTGTAATACACACAGGGACTGGTATTCTCAATAATACTCACAGGAACTGATATTTTCCAGAATATACAGAGCGACTGATACTCTCTGTAATACACACAGGGACTGCTATTCTCTATAATACACACAGGGACTGCTATTCTCTATAATACACACAGGAACTGCTATTCTCTATAATATACACAGGGACTGCTTGCCTCTGTAATACACACAGGGATTGCTATTCTCTATAATACACACAGGGACTGCTATTCTCTGTAATACACACAGGGACTGCTATTCTCTGTAATATACACAGGGACTGGTATTCTCAGTAATATACACAGGGACTGCTATTCCCTATAATATACACAGGGTTTGCTATTCTCTAATAGTATACACAGGGAATGCTATTCTCTGTAATACATACACGGACTGCTTTCTATATAATATACATAGGGAATGCTATTCTCTGTAATATACACGGGGACTGCTATTCTCTGTTATACACACAGGGACTGCTATTCTCTATAATACATACAGGGACTGCAAATCTCTATAATAACCACAGGGACTGGTATTCTCTGTAATATACACAGGGACTGCTATTCTCTATAATACACTCAGGGAGTGCTATTCTTTATAATATACACAGGGTTTGGTATTCTGTACAATACACACAGGGGCTGCTATTCTCTATAATATACACAGGGACTGCTATTCTCTATAATACACACAGGGGCTGCTATTCTCTGTAATATACACAGGGACTGCTATTCTCTATAATCCACACAGGGACTGCTATTCTCTACAATACACACAGGGACTGCTATTCTCTATAATACACAGAGGGACTGGTATTCTCTATAATACACACAGGGACTGCTATTCTCTACAATACACACAGGGACTGCTATTCTCTACAATACACACAGGGACTGCTATTCTCTATAATACACACAGGGACTGCTATTCTCTACAATACACACAGGGACTGCTATTCTCTATAATACACACAGGGACTGCTATTCTCTATATTATACACAGGGACTGCTATTTTCTATATTATACACAGGGACTGGTATTCTCTATAATATACACAGGGGCTGCTATTCTCTGTAATATACACAGGGACTGCTAGTCTCCATAATACACACAGGGACTGCTATTCTCTGTAATATACCCAGGGACTGCTATTCTCTGTAATATACACAGGGGCTGCTATTCTCTATAATCCACACAGGGACTGCTACTCTATGTAATACACACAGGGACTTGTATTCTCTGTAATATACACAGGGACTGCTATTCTCTATAATACACACAGGGACTGCTATTCTCTGTAATACACACAGGGACTGCTATTCTCTATAATACACACAGGGACTGCTATTCTCTGTAATACACACAGGGACTGCTATTCTCTATAATGCACACAGGGGCTGGTATTGTCTGTAATACACACAGGGACTGCTATTCTCTGTAATATACTCAGGGTCTGCTATTGTTTATATAATATACAGGACTGATGTATAAAAATCATGAATTGGGTGAATAGCCACGGTCTTTTTCCTTGGATGGGGCGTTCTAAAACTGGGGGGGGGGGCATGTTTCTTAGTTGAGTGGGGAATGATATAAAAGGGACCTAAGGGGCAACTGTTTCACCCAGAGGGTGGTACGTGTATGGAATGAGCTGCCAGAGGATGTGGGGGAGGCTGGTACAATTACAGCATTTAAGAGGCATCTGGATGGGTATATGGATAGGAAGGGTTTGGAGGGATATGGGCCGGGTGCTGGCAGGTGGGACTAGATTAGCTTTGGAAACCTGGTACGTTTGGACGATTTGGACCAAAGTGTCTGTTTCTGTGCTGTCGGCTTTTCTGATTCTCTGACCGCTATTTTCTCTGATAGACATAGGGCCATCTCCACACCCCTCCCCTCCCCTCCCGTTCCCTGCTCACAAATCTCTCTCTTCCCCGCTGTCATCTATGTCATCTCTCTCTCTCCCTTCCAGCTGTCTCCCCCTCCCTCCATTCTCTCTCCCTACCCTCAGACTCCTCCCTCCATGCCTCTCACTCTATCCCTCTCTTGCTCTTACCTTGCTCCAGTTAATCCTCGCCTCAGGCTGCCCTGTGGCTGTGCAGTTGATGCTGAGTTCCTGGCCCACCTCCCGCTGGTACCGAGGGCCAGGCTTGGTGAGAAACCTGGGGGGCTCCTAAAGACAGAACACAGCTTCAGAGAGCTTCGTAAACAGGGTTTGGGACAGAGAGAGACAGAGGGAGGGGGGGAGAGAGAGAGGGAGGGAGGGAGGGAGAGACGGAGGGGGGGAGAGAGGGAGAGAGGGAGAGAGAGAGAGAGAGAGGGAGAGAGGGAGAGAGGGAGGGAGAGAGGCAGAGGGAGAGAGGGAGGGAGGAGAGAGGGAGAGATGGGGGAGAGAGGGACAGAGGGACAGAGGGAGAAAGAGAGGGAGAAGGGGAGAGAGGGAGAGGGGGAGAGAGGGAGAGGGGGAGAGAGGGAGAGGGGGAGAGAGGGAGAGGGGGAGAGAGGGAGGGGGAGAGAGGGAGGGGGGAGAGAGGGAGGGGGGAGAGAGGGAGGGGGGAGAGAGGGAGGGGGGAGAGAGGGAGGGGGGAGAGGGAGGGGGGAGAGAGGAAGATAGGGAGAGGGAGGCTGACAGAGGGAATGGGGGAGAGAGAGGGAGGGGGACAGAGGGAGAGAGGGAGGGGGAGAGGGGGAGGGAGGGAGAGAGAGAGAAAAGGAGAGTGGGACAGGGAGATGGAGAGATGGGGATGGAGGGAGAGGGAGTGGGACAGAGGGAGAGTGGGACAGAGGGAGAGAGGGAGGGGAGAAGGGAGAGAGAGAGAGACATTGGAGGGCAGAGAGAGAGAGAGAGAGAGAGAGAGACAAACAGACAGACAGAGAGAGGGTGGAGAGAGAGAGAGACAGACAGACAGACAGAAAGAGGGGGTCAAACTGAGAGAGACAATGAGAGAAGGAGAGAGAGAGACAGTGGAGAGAGAGAGACACACACACACACAGAGGGACAGATAGAAGGAGAGAGAGGGAAAGAGACAGAGAGAAAGGGAGAGAGAGAGATGAGTTGGGGGAAGAGAGAGGGACACACACACACACACACACACACAGAGTGACACAGAGAGGGAGAGAGAGACAGTGAGAGAGGGAGAGAGAGACAAAGAGAGAGAGAGAGAGACAGTGAGAGAAGGACAGATAGAAAGAGATACAAATAGAGAGACACACACACAGAAGAGGAGAGAGAGAGAGAGACACAGATATACATGAGGAGACAGAGAGAGAGAGAGATGGGGGAGGAAGACAGAGAGCGAGAGAAAGGGAGAGAGGGAGACGGGAGAGAGAGAAAGAGATATAGAGGGGAAAAAACATTAGGATGAGACAGAGAGAATGAACGAGAGACAAGAAGGAGAGATAGTGAGAGAAAGGGACAGTGACAGAAAGAGAGACAGTGAGAGTGGCAGATAGGCAGAGAGAAAGATAAAGACTGAGATGGAGAGGGGGGAGAGAGAGAGAGAGAGAGAGAGAGAGGAAGGGTGGGGAGAGAAAGGAGGAAAGACAGGGGGAAGAGAGAGGCAATGAGAGAAGTGGGGGGGGGGAAGACAGGGCGAGAGGGAGAGACAGCAAGCTAGAAGCTGAGATGCACCCTAAGGGTGAACTTCCTGGTGTGGTGGTCAGAGTCAGTGAAGAAGGTGGTGCTGCTGGTCTCCAGGGAGAGAGAGAGAAGGCGAGGAGGAGCTCAGAGGACAGCAGTCAGTCGCCGAGTTCGGAGACACCTTTAAAATGACGCGGGTGGGGCCTGACTCCCCCAGGGTGCCGTAGCTGTTGTAGGGGGTACACGTATATTCCCCAAGCACATCATCATTCCCCATTGCAATCACTATCGTTCCAACACTGTCCAGGTACCAACCAGGAACCTGCAGAGAGACACAGAGACTGAGGGTGAGAGACAGAGAGAGAGAGACAGAGAGGGACAGAGAGAGAGAGAGAGAGGGAGAGAGAGAGAGAGAGAGAGAGAGGAGGAGGGAGGGAGGGAGAGGGCTAGAGACAGAGACAGAGAGAGAGAGAGAGATAGAGGGGGAGAGAGAGAGAGAGAGGAGGAGGGAGGGAGGGAGAGGGTTAGAGACAGAGAGAGAGAGGGATAGAGAAGGAGGGAGGGAGAGAGAGGGTTAGAGAGAAAGGGAGGGGGAGAGAGAGAGAGAGAGAGAGAGAGGGAGAGGGGAGGCAGGGAGGGAGAGGGTTAGAGAGAGAGAGGGGAGAGAGAAGGAGGGAGGGAGGGAGAGGGTGAGAGACAGAGAGGGAGAGAGGGAGAGAGGAGGAGGGAGGGAGGGAGAGGGGTAGAGAGAGAGAGGGAGAGACCAGAGAGAGAAAGCGAGAGAGAGAGAGAGACAGAGAGAGAGAAAGAAAAATAATGTGACAGTGAAAGAAGCGGAATGGGGAGAGGACAGCGAGAGAGAGAGACAGAGAGGGTTAGAGAGAAAGGGAGGGGGAGAGAGAGAGAGAGAGAGAGAGAGAGAGAGGGAGAGGGGAGGCAGGGAGGGAGAGGGTCAGAGAGAGAGAGGGGGTCAGAGAGAGAGGGGGTCAGAGAGAGAGAGGGGGTCAGAGAGAGAGAGGGGGTCAGAGAGAGAGAGGGGGTCAGAGAGAGAGAGAGGGTCAGAGAGAGAGAGGGGGTCAGAGAGAGAGGGGGTCAGAGAGAGAGGGGGTCAGAGAGAGAGAGGGTCAGAGAGAGAGAGGGTCAGAGAGAGAGAGGGGGTCAGAGAGAGAGAGGGGGTCAGAGAGAGAGAGGGGGTCAGAGAGAGAGGGGGTCAGAGAGAGAGAGGGGGTCAGAGAGAGAGAGGGGGTCAGAGAGAGAGGGGGTCAGAGAGAGAGAGGGGGTCAGAGAGAGAGAGGGGGTCAGAGAGAGAGAGAGGGGGTCAGAGAGAGAGGGGGTCAGAGAGAGAGAGGGGGTCAGAGAGAGAGAGGGGGTCAGAGAGAGAGAGGGGGTCAGAGAGAGAGAGGGGGTCAGAGAGAGAGGGGGTCAGAGAGAGAGAGGGTCAGAGAGGGTCAGAGAGAGAGAGGGGGTCAGAGAGAGAGGGGGTCAGAGAGAGAGGGGGTCAGAGAGAGAGAGGGGGTCAGAGAGAGAGAGGGGGTCAGAGAGAGAGAGGGGGTCAGAGAGAGAGGGGGTCAGAGAGAGAGGGGGGGTCAGAGAGAGAGAGGGGGTCAGAGAGAGAGAGGGTCAGAGAGAGAGAGGGGGTCAGAGAGAGAGGGGGTCAGAGAGAGAGAGGGGGTCAGAGAGAGAGAGGGGGTCAGAGAGAGAGGGGGTCAGAGAGAGAGAGGGGGTCAGAGAGAGAGACAGAGAGGGTCAGAGAGAGAGGGTCAGAGAGAGAGACAGAGAGGGTCAGAGAGAGAGAGGGTCAGAGAGAGAGAGGGTCAGAGAGAGAGGGGGTCAGAGAGAGAGAGGGTCAGAGAGAGAGAGGGTCAGAGAGAGAGAGGGTCAGAGAGGGTCAGAGAGAGAGAGGGTCAGAGAGAGAGGGGGTCAGAGAGAGAGAGGGTCAGAGAGGGTCAGAGAGAGAGAGGGTCAGAGAGAGAGGGGGTCAGAGAGAGAGAGGGTCAGAGAGGGTCAGAGAGAGAGAGGGTCAGAGAGAGAGGGGGTCAGAGAGAGAGGGGGTCAGAGAGAGAGAGGGTCAGAGAGAGAGGGGGTCAGAGAGAGAGAGGGTCAGAGAGAGGGGGGGTCAGAGAGAGAGAGGGTCAGAGAGAGAGGGGGTCAGAGAGAGAGAGGGTCAGAGAGAGAGAGGGTCAGAGAGAGAGAGAGGGTCAGAGAGAGAGGGGGTCAGAAAGAGAGAGGGTCAGAGAGAGAGAGGGTCAGAGAGAGAGGGGGTCAGAGAGAGAGAGGGTCAGAGAGGGTCAGAGAGAGAGAGAGGGTCAGAGAGAGAGGGGGTCAGAGAGAGAGGGGGTCAGAGAGAGAGAGGGTCAGAGAGAGAGGGGGTCAGAGAGAGAGAGGGTCAGAGAGAGGGGGGGTCAGAGAGAGAGAGGGTCAGAGAGAGAGGGGGTCAGAGAGAGAGAGGGTCAGAGAGAGAGAGGGTCAGAGAGAGAGAGGGTCAGAGAGAGAGGGGGTCAGAGAGAGAGAGGGTCAGAGAGAGAGGGGGTCAGAGAGAGAGAGGGTCAGAGAGAGAGGGGGTCAGAGAGAGAGGGGGTCAGAGAGAGAGAGGGGGTCAGAGAGAGAGAGAGGGTCAGAGAGAGAGAGGGGGTCAGAGAGAGAGAGGGTCAGAGAGAGAGAGGGTCAGAGAGAGAGAGGGGGTCAGAGAGAGAGAGAGGGTCAGAGAGAGAGAGGGGGTCAGAGAGAGAGAGGGTCAGAGAGAGAGAGGGTCAGAGAGAGAGAGGGTCAGAGAGAGAGAGGGGGTCAGAGAGAGAGAGGGTCAGAGAGAGAGACAGAGAGGGTCAGAGAGAGAGAGGGTCAGAGAGAGAGAGGGTCAGAGAGAGAGGGGGTCAGAGAGAGAGAGGGTCAGAGAGAGAGAGGGTCAGAGAGAGAGAGGGTCAGAGAGGGTCAGAGAGAGAGAGGGTCAGAGAGAGAGGGGGTCAGAGAGAGAGAGGGTCAGAGAGGGTCAGAGAGAGAGAGGGTCAGAGAGAGAGGGGGTCAGAGAGAGAGAGGGTCAGAGAGGGTCAGAGAGAGAGAGGGTCAGAGAGAGAGGGGGTCAGAGAGAGAGAGGGTCAGAGAGGGTCAGAGAGAGAGAGGGTCAGAGAGAGAGGGGGTCAGAGAGAGAGGGGGTCAGAGAGAGAGAGGGTCAGAGAGAGAGGGGGTCAGAGAGAGAGAGGGTCAGAGAGAGGGGGGGTCAGAGAGAGAGAGGGTCAGAGAGAGAGGGGGTCAGAGAGAGAGAGGGTCAGAGAGAGAGAGGGTCAGAGAGAGAGAGAGGGTCAGAGAGAGAGGGGGTCAGAAAGAGAGAGGGTCAGAGAGAGAGGGGGTCAGAGAGAGAGAGGGTCAGAGAGAGAGGGGGTCAGAGAGAGAGAGGGTCAGAGAGAGAGAGGGTCAGAGAGAGAGGGGGTCAGAGAGAGAGGGGGTCAGAGAGAGAGAGGGTCAGAGAGAGAGGGGGTCAGAGAGAGAGAGGGTCAGAGAGAGGGGGGGTCAGAGAGAGAGAGGGTCAGAGAGAGAGGGGGTCAGAGAGAGAGAGGGTCAGAGAGAGAGAGGGTCAGAGAGAGAGGGGGTCAGAGAGAGAGGGGGTCAGAGAGAGAGAGGGGGTCAGAGAGAGAGAGAGGGTCAGAGAGAGAGAGGGGGTCAGAGAGAGAGAGGGTCAGAGAGAGAGAGGGTCAGAGAGAGAGAGGGGGTCAGAGAGAGAGAGAGGGTCAGAGAGAGAGAGGGGGTCAGAGAGAGAGAGGGTCAGAGAGAGAGAGGGTCAGAGAGAGAGAGGGGGTCAGAGAGAGAGAGGGTCAGAGAGAGAGAGGGGGTCAGAGAGAGAGAGAGGGTCAGAGAGAGAGGGGGTCAGAGAGAGAGAGGGTCAGAGAGAGAGAGGGTCAGAGAGAGAGAGGGGGTCAGAGAGAGAGAGGGTTAGAGAGCGAGAGGGGGTCAGAGAGAGAGAGGAGGTCAGAGAGAGAGAGGGTCAGAGAGAGAGGGGGTCAGAGAGAGAGGGGGTCAGAGAGAGAGGGGGTCAGAGAGAGAGAGGGGGTCAGAGAGAGAGGGGGTCAGAGAGAGAGAGGGTCAGAGAGAGAGGGGGTCAGAGAGAGAGAGTGTCAGAGAGAGAGAGGGTCAGAGAGAGAGGGGGTCAGAGAGAGAGAGGGTCAGAGAGAGAGAGAGGGTCAGAGAGAGAGAGGGTCAGAGAGAGAGAGGGTCAGAGAGAGAGAGGGGGTCAGAGAGAGAGAGGGTCAGAGAGAGAGGGGGTTAGAGAGCGAGAGGGGGTCAGAGAGAGAGAGGGGGTCAGAGAGAGAGAGGGGGTCAGAGAGAGAGAGAGACAGAGAGAGAGAGGGGGTCAGAGAGCGAGAGGGGGTCAGAGAGCGAGAGGGGGTCAGAGAGAGAGAGGGTCAGAGAGAGAGAGGGTCAGAGAGAGAGAGAGGGGGTCAGAGAGAGAGAGGGTCAGAGAGAGAGGGGGTCAGAGAGAGAGAGGGGGTCAGCGAGAGAGAGAGGGTCAGAGAGAGAGAGAGGGTCAGAGAGAGAGAGAGAGAGGGTCAGAGAGAGAGAGGGGGTCAGAGAGAGAGAGGGGGTCAGAGAGAGAGAGGGGGTCAGAGAGCGAGAGGTGGTCAGAGAGAGAGAGAGAGGGTCAGAGAGCGAGAGGTGGTCAGAGAGAGAGAGAGGGTCAGAGAGAGAGAGAGGGTCAGAGAGAGAGAGAGGGTCAGAGAGAGAGAGGGGGTCAGAGAGCGAGAGGGGGTCAGAGAGCGAGAGGGGGTCAGAGAGCGAGAGGCGGTCAGAGAGAGAGGGGGTTAGAGAGCGAGAGGGGGTCAGAGAGAGAGAGGGGGTCAGAGAGCGAGAGGGGGTCAGAGAGAGAGGGGGTCAGAGAGAGAGGGGGTCAGAGAGAGAGAGGGTCAGAGAGAGAGGGGGTCAGAGAGAGAGAGGGGGTCAGAGAGAGAGGGGGTCAGAGAGAGAGGGGGTCAGAGAGAGAGAGGGTCAGAGAGAGAGGGGGTCAGAGAGAGAGGGGGTCAGAGAGAGAGGAGTTCAGAGAGAGAGAGAGGGTCAGAGAGAGAGAGGGTCAGAGAGAGAGAGGGTCGGAGAGAGAGAGGGGGTCAGAGAGAGAGAGGGTCAGAGAGAGAGGGGGTTAGAGAGCGAGAGGGGGTCAGAGAGAGAGAGGGGGTCAGAGAGAGAGAGGGGGTCAGAGAGAGAGAGAGACAGAGAGAGAGAGGGGGTCAGAGAGAGAGAGGGGGTCAGAGAGCGAGAGGGGGTCAGAGAGAGAGAGGGTCAGAGAGAGAGAGGGTCAGAGAGAGAGAGGGGGTCAGAGAGAGAGAGGGTCAGAGAGAGAGGGGGTCAGAGAGAGAGAGAGGGTCAGAGAGAGAGAGAGGGTCAGAGAGAGAGAGAGGGTCAGAGAGAGAGAGAGAGGGTCAGAGAGAGAGAGGGTCAGAGAGAGAGAGGGGGTCAGAGAGAGAGAGGGTCAGAGAGAGAGAGGGTCAGAGAGAGAGAGGGTCAGAGAGAGAGAGAAGGTCAGAGAGAGAGAGGGGGTCAGAGAGAGAGAGGGTCAGAGAGAGAGAGGGGGTCAGAGAGAGAGAGGGTCAGAGAGAGAGGGTCAGAGAGAGAGAGGGGGTCAGAGAGAGAGAGGGTCAGAGAGAGAGAGGGTCAGAGAGAGAGAGGGTCAGAGAGAGAGAGGGGGTCAGAGAGCGAGAGGTGGTCAGAGAGAGAGAGAGGGTCAGAAGAGCGAGAGGTGGTCAGAGAGAGAGAGAGGGTCAGAGAGAGAGAGAGGGTCAGAGAGAGAGAGAGAGTCAGAGAGAGAGAGGGGGTCAGAGAGCGAGAGGGGCTCAGAGAGCGAGAGGGGGTCAGAGAGCGAGAGGCGATCAGAGAGAGAGGGGGTTAGAGAGCGAGAGGGGGTCAGAGA
>NW_028270178.1:4204511-4262011 GCF_037043375.1 Chiloscyllium plagiosum
GCGTTCCCTCTTTATCTCTCTCCCTCTCTCTGCCGCTCCATCTCTCTCTCTCTCTAACCTTCCCCTCCATCACTCTCTCTCACCTCTTTCATCTTTCTCTCACTCTCCCACCATCTCTCTCTCCCTCCATCTGCTCCTCCATTTCTCCAGCGTTCCTTCTTCATCCCTCTCTCTCTGCCCCATCACCCTCACTCTCTCCTCCCCGCTCCATCTCTCTCTCTCGCACCGCCTTCACCTCTCTCCCTCCATCTCTCTTGCGTTCCTCCTTCATCTTTCTCCCTCTCTCTGCCCTCCATCTCTCTCTCTCCTCCTCCCCCCATCTCTCTCTCTCTCACCCTCCCACCATCTCTCTTTCCCTCCATCTGCCCCTCCAACTCTCTCGCATTCCCTCTTCATCTCTCTCTCTCTCCATCTCTCTCTCTCTCCTTCCCCTTCCATCTCTCTCTCTCTTCATTTCCCTCTCTCACTGTCCGACATCTCCCTCTCTCTCTCACTTTCTCACTGTCCGCCCCTGCATCTCTCACTCTTTACTCCTCCATCTCTCTCCCATCTCTCTCTTTTTCTTCATCTCCCTCTCTCACTCTCCCACCATCTCCCTCTCTCTCACTGTCTGCCCCTGCATCTCTCACTCTTTACTCCTCCATCTCTCGCTCATCTCTCTCTCTCTTCATCTCCCTCTCTCACTCTCCCACTGTCCGCCCCTGCATCTCTCACTCTTTACTCCTCCATCTTTCGCTCCCATTTCTCTCTCTCTCTCTCTCTGTCTGTCCATCTCTTCACAGTTTCTCTTGCTCACTCTCCCTCTATCCCGCAGCTCGGCGGGCATTCCCCTGACTGACCCCTGGCACGGTGGGATAGTCCGAACAGGAAGGGGTCAGGTGGAATGGGGCCTGTTTAGTTCCGGAGCCCTCGACGGTCTCAACGGGACACGGACAATTCTCAGAGGCTCAGACAGGGTCAGGGCCAAGTCTCCCCAGGTACAGTCAAAGAGTTGGAGAGCAAGGATGGCGGGGGGGGGAGGTAACCGTGGCAATGAGGCGTCAGGGCAAGGGATCGGCCATCTTGGACTGAGAGAACACCTTCCCTCAGGTGGTGGCACATGGGATGTGGGTGGAGTTCGCTATCACGTGCCTGGGCCATTGGCCAGTGGAGCTAATGTCAAGAAAAGGTAAAGGTCAGGGGTCAGTCGCACACGACACGTCATAGAAGACGCAGAAGCAATGAGCAGTTGGTATTTCCCCAGGATTGAGGTCAATTCGGGTAGGGTGGATGGCGAGAAGTGGGGGGGGGGGATATGAGGATGGAATGGAAGACTAGCATTGAGGGGGCCATTGGCGAGTTGACCACTCAACCACAGATGGGGAAGGGGCTCAGTTCCGAGGTCCGTGCATCAATGGAGTGCTTACGGAGGATGTGCAGGGAGGCTGTGGCTTCGGAGGGAGGGTCCAGTCCATTGGAGGGGACACAGGTGTAACGGCCAGAGTCCTCGGGGACAGTGTTTCTCACCAACAGGCTTCCATCTGTCAGGACAGACACCCGATCACGCAGCGTGCTGGGGAGAGAAGGTAGGTGGGGGGGATTTAGGTCAGAGAAGCTGCATCAAACAACCTGGTTTAGAGCAAGACTTATCGACACACCCGTGGGACACTGTCGGACGGTCAGTACTGAAGGAGTGCCGCACTGTCGGAGGGTCAGTACTGAGGGAGTGCCGCACTGTCGGAGGATCAGTGCTGAGGGAGTGATACACTGTGGGAGGGTCAGTACTGAGGGAGTGCCACACTGTCGGAGGGCCAGTACTGAGGGAGTGTCACACTGTCGGAGGGCCAGTACTGAGGGAGTGTCACACTGTCGGAGGGTCAGTACTGAGGGAGAGCTGCACTGTCAGGGGGTCAGTACTGTGGGAGTGACGGACTGTGGGAGGGTCAGTGCTGAGGGAGTGCCGCACTGTCGGAGGGTCAGTACTGAGGGAGTGCTGCACTGTCGGAGGGTCAGGACTGAGGGAGAGCTGCACTGTCAGGGGGTCAGTACTGAGGGAGTGCCGCACTGTCGGAGGGTCAGTGCTGAGGGAGCGACACACTGTCGGAGAGTCAGGACTGAGGGAGTGCCGCACTGTCGGAGAGTCAGGACTGAGGGAGTGCTGCACTGTCGGAGGGTCAGTACTGAGGGAGTTCCGCACTGTCGGAGGGTCGGTACTGAGGGAGTGCCGCACTGTCGGACGGTCAGTACTGAGCGAGTGACAGACTGTGGGAGGGTCAGTACTGAGGTCGCGCCGCACTGTCGGAGGGTCAGTACTGAGGGAGTGCCGCACTGTCGGAGGGTCAGTACTGAGGGAGTGCCGCACTATCGGAGGGTCAGTACTGAGGGAGCGACGCACTGTCGGAGAGTCAGGACTGAGGGAGTGCTGCACTGTCGGAGGGTCAGTACTGAGGGAGTGCCGCACTGTCGGAGAGTCAGTACTGAGGGAGAGCCGCACTGTCCGACGGTCAGTACTCATGGAGCGCCGCACTGTCGGAGAGTCAGTACTGAGGGAGTGCCGCACTGTCGGACGGTCAGTACTGAGGGAGTGACAGATTGTCGGACGGTCAGTACTGAGGGAGCGCCGCACTGTCGGAGGGTCAGTACTGAGGGAGTGCCGCACTGTCGGAGAGTCAGTACTGAGGGAGCGCCGCACTGTTGGACGGTCAGTACTGAGGGAGCGCCGCACTATCGGAGGGTCAGTACTGAGGGAGTGCCGCACTGTCGGAGGGTCAGTACTGAGGGAGTGTCACACTGTCGGACGGTCAGTACTGAGGGAGTGCCGAACTGTCAGGGGGTCAGTACTGTGGGAGTGACGGACTGTGGGAGGGTCAGTGCTGAGGGAGCGCCGCACTGTCGGAGGGTCAGTACTGAGGGAGCGACACACTGTCGGAGGGTCAGGACTGAGGGAGTGCTGCACTGTCGGAGGGTCAGTGCTGAGGGAGCGACACACTGTCGGACAGTCAGGACTGAGGGAGTGCCGCACTGTCGGAGGGTCAGTACTGAGGGAGTTCCGCACTGTGGGAGGGTCGGTACTGAGGGAGTTCCGCACTGTCGGACGGTCAGTACTGAGGGAGTGACAGACTGTGGGAGGGTCAGTACTGAGGTCGCGCCGCACTGTCGGAGGGTCAGTACTGAGGGAGTGCCGCACTATCGGAGGGTCAGTACTGAGGGTGCAACGCACTGTCGGAGGGACAGTGCTGAGGGAGCGACACACTGTCGGACAGTCAGGACTGAGGGAGTGCCGCACTGTCGGAGAGTCAGGACTGAGGGAGTTCCGCACTGTGGGAGGGTCGGTACTGAGGGAGTGCCGCACTGTCGGAGGGTCAGTACTGAGGGAGTGCCGCACTGTCGGAGGGTCAGTACTGAGGGAGTGACAGACTGTGGGAGGGTCAGTACTGAGGTCGCGCCGCACTGTCGGAGGGTCAGGACTGAGGGAGTGCTGCACTGTCGGAGGGTCAGTACTGAGGGAGCGCCGCACTGTCCGACGGTCAGTACTGAGGGAGTGCCGCACTGTCCGACGGTCAGTACTGAGGGAGTGCCGCACTGTCGGAGGGTCAGTACTGAGGGAGTGCTGCACTGTCGGAGGGTCAGTACTGAGGGAGCGCCGCACTGTCGGAGAGTCAGTACTGAGGGAGTGCCGCACTGTCGGAGAGTCAGTACTGAGGGAGTGCCGCACTGTCGGAGGGTCAGTACTGAGGGAGTGCCGCACTGTCCGACGGTCAGTACTGAGGGAGCGCCGCACTGTCGGAGGGTCAGTACTGAGGGAGTGCCGCACTGTCAGAGGGTCAGTACTGAGGGAGGGCCGCACTGTCGGAGAGTCAGTACTGAGGGAGTGCCGCACTGTCGGAGAGTCAGTACTGAGGGAGTGCCGCACTGTCGGAGGGTCAGTACTGAGGGAGTGCCGCACTGTCGGAGGGTCAATGCTAAGGGACGCCGCACTATCGGAGGGTCAGTACTGAGGGAGTGACGCACTGTTGGAGGGTCACTACTGAGGGAGCGCCGCACTGTCGGAGAGTCAATGCTAAGGGACGCCGCACTATCGGAGGGTCAGTACTGAGGGAGTGCTGCACTATTGGAGGGTCAGTACTGAGGGAGTGACGCACTGTCGTAGGGTCAGTACTGAGGGAGCGCTGCACTGTCGGAGTGTCAGTACTGAGGCAGCGCCGCACTGTCGGAGGGTCAGTACTGAGGGAGCGCTGCACTGTTGGAGGGTCAGTACTGAGGGAGCGCTGCACTGTCGGAGGGTCAGTACTGAGGGTGGGCCGCACTGTCGGAGGGTCAGTACTGAGGGAGCGCTGCACTGTCGGAGGGTCAGTACTGAGGGAGCGCCGCACTGTCGGAGGGTCAGTACTGAGGGAGCGCTGCACTGTCGGAGGGTCAGTACTGAGGGAGCGCTGCACTGTCAGAGGGTCAGTACTGAGGGAGCGCCGCACTGTCGGAGGGTCAGTACTGAGGGAGCGCCGCACTGTCGGAGGGTCAGTACTGAGGGAGCGCCGCACTGTCGGAGGGTCAGTACTGAGGGAGCGCCGCACTGTCGGAGGGTCAGTACTGAGGGAGTGCCGCACTGTCGTAGGGTCAGTACTGAGTGAGTGACGCACTGTCGGAGGGTCAGTACTGAGGGAGCGCCGCACTGTCGGAGGGTCAGTACTGAGTGAGTGCCGCACTGTCGGAGTGTCAGTACTGAGGGAGCGCTGCACTGTCGGAGGGTCAGTACTGAGGGAATGCCGCACTGTCGGAGGGTCAGTACTGAGGGAGCGCCGCACTGTCGGAGGGTCAGTACTGAGTGAGTGCCGCACTGTCAGAGTGTCAGTACTGAGGGAGCGCTGCACTGTCGGAGGGTCAGTACTGAGGGAGCGCTGCACTGTCGGAGGGTCAGTACTGAGGGAGGGCCGCACTGTCGGAGGGTCAGTACTGAGGGAGTGCTGCACTGTCGGAGGGTCAGTACTGAGGGAGCGCTGCACTGTCGGAGGGTCAGTACTGAGGGAGTGCCGCAGTGCGGGAGGGTCAGTACTGAGGGAGTGCCGCGGTGTGGGAGGGTCAGTACTGAGGGAGTGCTGCACTGTCGGAGGGTCAGTACTGAGGGAGCGCTGCACTGTCGGAGGGTCAGTACTGAGGGAGTGCCGCACTGTCGGAGGGTCAGTACTGAGGGAGTGCTGCACTGTCGGAGGGTCAGTACTGAGGGAGTGCCGCACTGTCGGAGGGTCAGTACTGAGGGAGTGCCGCACTGTCAGAGGGTCAGTACTGAGGGAGTGCCGCACTGTCAGAGGGTCAGTACTGAGGGAGTGCTGCACTGTCGGAGGGTCAGTGCTGAGGGAGTGCCACCCTGTCAGAGGGTCAGTACTGAGGGAGCGCCGCACTGTCGGAGGGTCAGTACTGAGGGAGTGCCGCACTGTCGGAGGGTCAGTGCTGAGGGAGTGCCGCACTGTCAGAGGGTCAGTACTGAGGGAGTGCTGCACTGTCGGAGGGTCAGTATTGAGGGAGCGCTGCACTGTCGGAGGGTCAGTACTGAGGGAGCGCTGCACTGTCAGAGGGTCAGTACTGAGGCAGTGCGCACTGTCGGAGGGTCAGTACTGAGGGAGTGCCGCACTGTCGGAGGGTCAGTACTGAGGGAGGGCCGCACTGTCGGAGGGTTAGTACTGAGGGAGCGCTGCACTGTGGGAGGGTCAGTACTGAGGGAGCGCTGCACTGTCGGAGGGTCAGTACTGAGGGAGTGCCGCACTGTCGGAGGGTCAGTACTGAGGGAGTGCCGCACTGTCGGAGGGTCAGTACTGAGGGAGTGCCGCACTGTCGGAGGGTCAGTACTGAGGGAGTGCCGCACTGTCGGAGGGTCGGTACTGAGGGAGTGCCGCACTGTCGGAGGGTCAGTACTGAGGGAGGGCCGCACTGTCGGAGGGTCAGTACTGAGGGAGGGCCGCACTGTCGGAGGGTCAGTACTGAGGGAGTGCCGCACTGTCGGAGGGTCAGTACTGAGGGAGGGCCGCACTGTCGGAGGGTCAGTACTGAGGGAGTGCCGCACTGTCGGAGGGTCAGTACTGAGGGAGTGCCGCACTGTCGGAGAGTGAGTACTGAGGGAGTGGGCACTGTCGGAGAGTCAATGCTAAGGGACGCCGCACTATCGGTGGGTCAGTACTGAGGGACGCTGCACTGTCGGAGGGTCAGTACTGAGGGAGCGCTGCACTGTCAGAGGGTCAGTACTGAGGGAGCGCCGCACTGTCGGAGGGTCAGTACTGAGGGAGCGCCGCACTGTCGGAGGGTCAGTACTGAGGGAGCGCCGCACTGTCGGAGGGTCAGTACTGAGGGAGCGCCGCACTGTCGGAGGGTCAGTACTGAGGGAGTGCCGCACTGTCGTAGGGTCAGTACTGAGTGAGTGACGCACTGTCGGAGGGTCAGTACTGAGGGAGCGCCGCACTGTCGGAGGGTCAGTACTGAGTGAGTGCCGCACTGTCGGAGTGTCAGTACTGAGGGAGCGCTGCACTGTCGGAGGGTCAGTACTGAGGGAATGCCGCACTGTCGGAGGGTCAGTACTGAGGGAGCGCCGCACTGTCGGAGGGTCAGTACTGAGTGAGTGCCGCACTGTCGGAGTGTCAGTACTGAGGGAGCGCTGCACTGTCGGAGGGTCAGTACTGAGGGAGCGCTGCACTGTCGGAGGGTCAGTACTGAGGGAGGGCCGCACTGTCGGAGGGTCAGTACTGAGGGAGTGCTGCACTGTCGGAGGGTCAGTACTGAGGGAGCGCTGCACTGTCGGAGGGTCAGTACTGAGGGAGTGCCGCAGTGCGGGAGGGTCAGTACTGAGGGAGTGCCGCGGTGTGGGAGGGTCAGTACTGAGGGAGTGCTGCACTGTCGGAGGGTCAGTACTGAGGGAGCGCTGCACTGTCGGAGGGTCAGTACTGAGGGAGTGCCGCACTGTCGGAGGGTCAGTACTGAGGGAGTGCTGCACTGTCGGAGGGTCAGTACTGAGGGAGTGCCGCACTGTCGGAGGGTCAGTACTGAGGAAGTGCCGCACTGTCAGAGGGTCAGTACTGAGGGAGTGCCGCACTGTCAGAGGGTCAGTACTGAGGGAGTGCTGCACTGTCGGAGGGTCAGTGCTGAGGGAGTGCCACCCTGTCAGAGGGTCAGTACTGAGGGAGCGCCGCACTGTCGGAGGGTCAGTACTGAGGGAGTGCCGCACTGTCGGAGGGTCAGTGCTGAGGGAGTGCCGCACTGTCAGAGGGTCAGTACTGAGGGAGTGCTGCACTGTCGGAGGGTCAGTATTGAGGGAGCGCTGCACTGTCGGAGGGTCAGTACTGAGGGAGCGCTGCACTGTCAGAGGGTCAGTACTGAGGCAGTGCGCACTGTCGGAGGGTCAGTACTGAGGGAGTGCCGCACTGTCGGAGGGTCAGTACTGAGGGAGTGCCGCACTGTCGGAGGGTCAGTACTGAGGGAGTGCCGCACTGTCGGAGGGTCAGTACTGTGGGAGTGCCGCACTGTCGGATGGTCAGTACTGAGGGAGTGCCGCACTGTCGGAGGGTCAGTACTGAGGGAGTGCCGCACTGTCGGATGGTCAGTACTGAGGGAGTGCCGCACTGTCGGAGGGTCAGTACTGAGGGAGTGCCGCACTGTCGGAGGGTCAGTACTGAGGGAGTGCCGCACTGTCGGATGGTCAGTACTGAGGGAGCGCTGCACTGGCTAAGTTGAAGCAGATTGGTCGAGGTCCCGGTGCCACCTTCCTGCGTTGTGCCGCCTCCCTCCCTCCCTCTCCCCCTTGCCCTGCCTACAGACCTGTCGTGATGCACATTGACGCCGTCCTTGTACCAGGAGTAGCTGAGGTTGCCTGGGTACGCCTCTGCGTGGCACGAGAAGAGGGCATCCTGGGTGTAGTTCACCGTCAGGTCACTGGGCGCCCGGACAATCACTGGAGGAGCTAACGTCATAGAGGAGAAAGGGTCAGGGGTCACTCGCACACGACGTGTGGTACCAAGAGCAGAAACAAAACCGGGAGCAGGAGGAGGCCATTCGGCCCTTCGATCCTGCCCTCCCCGTCCCACACGATCGTGGTGGACCACCCTGCTCCCCCTCTGGTCCCTTCAGTAGAGAGGAACATCCTTCTGTGAAAACACTCAACGCTCAGGCCTCGATCGCTCTCCCTGGCAGAGTATTCCACATTCTCCCCCTCTCTCCGGGGTGGAAGACATTTTTCCCCGTCCCAGTCCGAACCTGGATCCTCGACTCTGACCCTCCGGTTCTGCACTGGACCATCGGATGTATCCGACCCTGTGTTGGCCCTGTCTAGCCAGAGAGAGACATCGAGATAGAAACAGACCCTTCGGTCCATCTCGTCCATGCCGACCAGATATCCCAACCCAATCTAGTCCCACCTGCCAGCACCCGGCCCATATCCCTCCAAACCCTTCCTATTCACATACCCATCCAGATGCCTCTTAAATGCTGTAATTGTACCAGCCTCCACCACATCCTCTGGCAGCTCATTCCATACACGTACCACCCTCTGGGTGAAAAAGTTACCCCTTCGGTCTCTTTTATATCTTTCCCCTCTCACCCTAAACCTATGCCCCTCTAGTTCTGGACTCCCCCACCCCAGGGAAAAGACTTTGTCTATTTATCCTATCCATGTCCCTCATGATTTTATAAACCTCTATAAAGGTCACCCCTCAGCCTCCGACGCTCCAGGGAAAACAGCCCCAGCCTGTTCAGCCTCTCCCTGTAGCTCAAACCCTCCAACCCTGGCAACATCCTTGTAAATCTTTTCTGAATCCTTTCAGGTTTCACAATATCTTTCCGATAGGAAGGAGACCAGAATTGCACGCAATATTCCAACAGTGGCCTGACCAATGTCCTGTACAGCCGCAACATGACCTCCCAACTCCTGTACTCAATACTCTGACCAATAAAGGAAAGCATACCAAACGCCGCCTTCACTATCTGAGACAGAGAGATGTAGAGAGAGAGAGAGAGACAGACAGACAGAGGGACAGAGAGAGAGAGAGAGACAGAGGGACAGACAGAGAAAGATAGAGACAGAGAGAAAGAGAAAGAGAGAAAGATAGAGAGAGGCAGAGAGTGAGAGAGACGGGGAGAGAGAAAGAGAGAGAGGCGAGGGAGAGAGACAGACAGAGACAGAGAGAGACAGACGGACAGACAATGAGAGAGACAGTGAGAGAGAGAGAGAGACAGATAGAGACAGAGAGAGAGAAAGAGAGAGTGAGACAGATAGAGAGATGGGAAGAGAGAGAGGAGAATGAGACAGAGAGAGGGAGAGACAGACAGACAATGAGAGAGACTGTGAGAGAGATAGTGAAAGAGACAGAGAGCGAGTCAGAGAGAGACAGGCAGACAGGGAGAGACAGAGAGAGAGAGACAGAGTGAAAGAGACAGAGAGAGAGACAGAGACAGAGACACAGAGAGAGAGAGTGTCAGAGAGAGAGAGAGAGACACACACACACATACAGAGAGACAGAGTGAGACAGAGACAGACAGACAATGAGAGAGACAGTGAGTGAGACAGAGAGAGAGAGAGACAGACAGAGAGACAGAGTGACTGGGGAGAGAAAGAGAGTGACAGAGAGAGAGAGAGAGAAAGAGAGAGAGGCGTTCAGTTCTTCCCCAGCTCAGGAGCGGTCTCTCTGTTCTCTGCAGTCAAATCTCACTGCAGAGAGTCATCGTTTCTGTAGCGGTTGCTGGAAGCTGTGACTTTTAACTGAGAATGAACCGGGTATTTTATACCTCTTGCTGACCAGTAGCTGGAGCAAGATGACTGAAGCATCAAACTGGTCAGTGTTGTGAACCGGACCACCAGAACCCACCCCCTCAAAATATTTTCAGAAGGTAGTCTCGACACTAACATTTTCTTGTTTGAAACGCAAGTGGTCTGTTGCAAATGCGACGTGACTGGTCAAACAACCCGCAAAACACAATTTATTTAAACACTATAGTTAAAAGACAGCCAAAAAAAAGAGTAATTTAGAATAATTTATCTCTACTGGGAAATGTAACCAAATAATGAATGCAGTAACCATTGATTGTACCAATATAATAACATACCCCTTGGCCAAAGGACAAATCCAGTAGTCCCCAGTTGTAATCAAAGAGGGGGATAAATAACTTCCAACTTGTCAAGACTCCAGCTTCTGTCTAAACCTAAACCCAGAAACTACAAGACAAAACTAGAAATCCTGGTCTCTGAGTGCTGGCAACACCCAGCCAAGCTGCTTCTATTGTTTCATTTTTTTAAAAAGACAGTTCCAGGACATCCCAAGGTATTTACGTTACCTCAGACTGCCCACTGCCTCTCGTTCAATCTCTCTCTTAGACAATAGACAATAGACAGTAGGTGCAGGAGTAGGCCATTCTGCCCTTCGAGCCTGCACCATCGTTCAATATGATCATGGCTGATCATCCTTAATCAGTATCCTGTTCCTGCCTTATCTCCATTATCCTTGATTCCACTATACTTGAGAGATCTATCCAACTCTTTCTGAAATGAATCCAGAGACTGGGCCTCCACTGCCCTCTGGGGCAGAGCATTCCACACAGCCACCACTCTCTGGGTGAAGACGTTTCTCCTCATCTCTGTCCTAAATGGCCTACCCCGTATTTCTAAGCTGTGTCCTCTGCTTCGGGACTCACCCATCAGCGGAAACATGTTCCCTGCCTCCAGAGTGTCCCATCCTTTCATAATCTTAAAAGAAACCAGGATAAAATACACCGCTTACAACCACAGCACGGTCACAGCCAAGGGAGAAATCTATCTCAGCGACAGAACCCGCGAACAAGGACTGACCCACCTTTTCGGTTTCTGACCTTTGTCTCTCGCCTGTTTTACTCTCCAACCCCCCACCCCCCCCCCCGCCCCAGAAACGGCTGGGAAAGTTTCGGTAGGTCTGGCAGCATCTGTGGAGAGAGGTCGGAGTTAACGTTTCGGTTCCGAGGGGAAAGGTCCCCGGACCCCGAAGGTTGACTCTCAATTTCTCTCCGCAGAGCTCTTCCAGCCATTTCTGTTTCCGCACTGGATTTACATCGTCCGCAGAGCGGTGGGGAGGGTGAGGGTGGGAGTGAGGGTGAGGGGGGGTGAGGGTGAGGGGGGTGAGGGTGAGGGTGAGGGGGGTGAGGGTGAGGGTGGGAGTGAGGGTGAGGAGGGTGAGGGTGAGGGGCGTGAGGTTGAGGAGGGTGAGGGTGAGGGGGTTGAGGGTGAGGGGGTGAGGATGAGGATGGGAGTGAGGGTGAGGGGGTGAGGATGAGGGTGAGGGGGGTGAGGGTGAGGGTGAGGAGGGTGAGGGTGAGGGTGAGGAGGGTGAGGGTGAGGGGATTGAGGGTGAGGGTGAGGAGGGTGAGGCTGAGGGGTGTGAGGGTAGGGGTGAGGGTGAGGGGGGTGAGGGTGAGAAGGGTGAGGGTGAGGGGGTTGAGGGTGACGGGGTTGAGGGTGAGGGTGAGGGGGGTGAGGGGGTGAGGGTGAGGGGGTGAGGGGGTGGGAGTGAGGGGGTGAGGGGGGTGAGGGTGAGGGGGTGAGGGTGAGGGGGGTGAGGGTGAGGGGGGTGAGGGGGGTGATGGTGAGGAGAGTGAGGGTGAGGAGGGTGAGGGTGAGGGGGTTGAGGGTGAGGGTGAGGAGGGTGAGGGTGAGGAGGGTGAGGGTGAGGGGGTTGAGGGTGAGGTGAGGGTGAGGGTGAGGAGGTGAGAGTGAGGGGGTTGAGGGTGAGGGGAGTGAGGGTGAGGGGAGTGAGGGTGAGGGGAGTGAGGGTGAGGGGGGTGAGGGTGAGGAGGGTGAGGGTGAGGGTGAGGATGGTGAGGAGAGTGAGGAGGGTGAGGGGGGTTAGGGTGAGGGGGGGTGAGGGTGAGGGGGGTGAGGGTGAGGGTGAGGAGGTGAGGGTGAGGGGTTGAGGGTGAGGGGGTTGAGGGTGAGGGTGAGGGTGAGGAGGGTGAGGGTGAGGGGGTTGAGGGTGAGAGGGGTGAGGGTGAGGGTGAGGAGGGTGAGGGTGAGGAGGGTGAGGGGGTGAGGGTGAGGGGGGTGAGGGTGAGGGGGGTGAGGGTGAGGGGGGTGAGGGGGGTGAGGGTGAGGGGGGTGAGGGTGAGGAGGGTGAGGGGGGTGAGGGTGAGGGGGGTGAGGGTGAGGGGGGTGAGGGTGAGGGGGGTGAGGGTGAGGGGGGTGAGGGGGGTGAGGGTGAGGGGGGTGAGGGTGAGGAGGGTGAGGGTGAGGAGGGTGAGGGTGAGGGGGTTGAGGGTGAGGTGAGGGGGGTGAGGGTGAGGGTGAGGAGGTGAGGGTGAGGGGGTTGAGGGTGAGGTGAGGGGGGTGAGGGTGAGGGTGAGGGGGGTGAGGGTGAGGATGAGGAGGTGAGAGTGAGGGTGTTGAGGGTGAGGGTGAGGAGGGTGAGGTGAGGGGGGTGAGGGTGAGGGTGAGGAGGTGAGAGTGAGGGTGTTGAGGGTGAGGGTGAGGAGGGTGAGGGTGAGGGTGAGGGGGTTGAGGGTGAGGGTGAGGGGGGTGAGGGGGTGAGGGGGTGAGGGTGAGGAGGGTGAGGGGGTGAGGGGGGTGAGGGTGAGGGGAGTGAGGGTGAGGAGGGTGAGGGTGAGGGGGTTGAGGGTGAGGGTGAGGAGGGTGAGGGTGAGGAGGGTGAGGGTGAGGGGGTTGAGGGTGAGGTGAGGGGGGTGAGGGTGAGGAGGTGACAGTGAGGGGGTTGAGGGTGAGGGTGAGGGGGGGTGAGGGTGAGGGTGAGGGTGAGGAGGGTGAGGAGAGTGAGGAGGGTGAGGGGGGTGAGGGGGGGTGGGGGTGAGGGTGAGGGTGAGGAGGTGAGGGTGAGGGGTTGAGGGTGAGGGGCTTGAGGGTGAGGGTGAGAGGGGTGAGGAGGGTGAGGAGGGTGAGGGTGAGGTGAGGGGGTGAGGGTGAGGAGGTGAGAGTGAGGGGGTTGAGGGTGAGGGTGAGGGGAGTGAGGGTGAGGGGGGTGAGGGTGAGGGGGATGAGGGTGAGGGTGAGGAGGGTGAGGAGAGTGAGGAGGGTGAGGGGGGTGAGGGGGGTGAGGGTGAGGGTGAGGAGCTGAGGGTGAGGGGTTGAGGGTGAGGGGCTTGAGGGTGAGGGTGAGAGGGGTGAGGAGGGTGAGGAGGGTGAGGAGGGTGAGGGTGGGGGTGAGGGGGTGAGGAGGGTGAGGAGGGTGAGGAGGTTGAGGGTGAGGGTGGGGGTGAGGAGGGTGAGGAGGGTGAGGAGGGTGAGGAGGTTGAGGGTGAGGGTGAGGGGGTTGAGGGTGAGGAGGGTGAGGGTGAGGGGGTTGAGGGTAAGGGGGTTGAGGGTGAGGGTGAGGGGGTTGAGGGTGAGGAGGGTGAGGGTGAGGGGGTTGAGGGTGAGGAGGGTGAGGGTGGGGGTGAGGGGGTGAGGAGGGTGAGGAGGGTGAGGAGGGTGAGGGTGAGGGGGTTGAGGGTGAGGAGGGTGAGGGTGAGGGGGTTGAGGGTAAGGGGGTTGAGGGTGAGGGTGAGGGGGTTGAGGGTGAGGAGGGTGAGGGTGAGGGGGTGAGGAGGGTGAGGGTGAGGGTGGGGGTGTTGTGTGCCGAGGTGCCCTCACCCATGACGAGGAGTGAGCTGCTGTGAGCGATGGTGCCCTCTGCGTTCCTGGCACAGCACGTGTACACACCAGCAGCACCGCGTCCCACCGCCGGCATCACCACGCTCCCGTTCACCACCTGCAGGGGGCGACACAGAGAGGGGGTGGGGGGGGACTGAGCACAGCAAGATCCCATTCCATTCCATTCCTCCCTCCCTGTCCCCCCGTCACAGTGAGGGGGAGGAGGACTGCGAGAGCACAGCAAGATCCCATTCCTCCCCGCCCCCAGCCTCCCTTTCCCCCGTCACGGTGGGGTATGCCAACGACCGGGCGAACGCCAGACAGAGGGCAGGCCTCTCGGTGCCCGCCAGGCCCCACCCAGTCGATCAGCCGAGTCCCATTTCCTCACCCAACCCCTGGCCCCCCGTAGCCGTCCCCGAGCCGACACAACCGACTGCGCCCCAATGCCCCCCCCCCACAAGCGCCACCTCCTGCCACCCCCCACCCCACCTCACCCCACAGAGAGTCTCCCTACCCTCCCCTCCCCCCACGCCAAACCCCCCCCTGACCTGGTATTGTTGCCCAGCCGGGGGTCCCAAAGGCGAGGGGAGCGCCACCCCATCCTTGGACCAGCTGATCACGGGCTGGGGGCGACCCCAGGCTTCGCAGGTCAGGCGCGCCGGCTCTCCCAGTCGAATTTCCCACCACGGCCGGTGGGGTCAGCCTGAAGCTGGGTGGAGCTGGTGGGGGGGGTGGGGGGTGGGGGGGGGGGGTGGTGAGGGGTCAGTAGGAGGGTGGGAGAGGGGGGTTTGCACACACAACGGTTAACAGCATCTTAATAACATAGTTGGGAGGCCAGTCAGCCTGACATGCTCCTCAACAGAATCGCAACGGAGATGAATTGAGACTCAACTCAACCTTTCCCATCAGCCTCCGTTCAGTCCCCCGTTCCACACCGATCAATTACCCATCTACCTCATCCTGGAATGCCGTCTCAGAGATGCGCAGCACAGAAACAGACCCTTCGGCCCAACCCGTCCATGCTGACCCAGATATCCCAACCCAATCTGGTCCCACCTGCCAGCACCCGGCCCATATCCCTCCAAACCCTTCCTATTTGTGGATCTAAAGAAAGGGAATTCATGGAATGCTTACAGGATGGCTTTTTGGAACAGCTTGTCATGGAGCCCACAAGAGAGCAGGCTATTCTGGACCTAGTGCTTTGCAATGAACCAGACTCTATAAAAGATCTTAAAGTAAGGGAACCCTTAGGAAGTAGCGACCATAATATGATAGAGTTCAGTCTGGAGTTTGAAAGGGAGAAGGCAAAATCGGATGTAATGGTGTTACAGTTGAATAAAGGTAATTATGAGGGCATGAGAGAGGAACTGACTAAAATAGACTGGAAGCAGAGGCTAACCGGGAAGACAGTAGAGCAAAAATGGCAGGAGTTTGTAGGTATAATTGAGGACACTGTACAGAGGTTCATTCCCAAGAAAAGAAAGATTAACCGGGGAGGGATTAGACAACCTTGGCTGACAAAGGAAGTCAGGAAATGTATTAAAGAAAAAGAGAGATCCTATAAAGTGGCTAAGAACAGTGGGAAATCAGAAGATTGGGAAGGCTACAAAAACAAACAGAGGATAACAAAGAGAGAAATAAGGAAGGAGAGGATCAAATATGAAGGTAGGCTAGCCAGTAATATTAGAAATGATAGTAAAAGTTTCTTTCAGTACATAAGAAACAAACGACAGGCAAAAGTAGACATTGGGCCACTTCAAACTGATGCAGGAAGCCTAGTGATGGGAGATAAGGAAATAGCAGGAGAACTTAACAAGTACTTTGCGTCAGTTTTCACAGTGGAAGACATGAGTAATATCCCAAAAATTAAAGGGTGTCACGGGGCTGAGTTGAGTATGGTTGCCATTACAAAAGAGATAGTGCTAGAAAAGTTAAAAAGTCTTAAAATTGATAAATCTCCTGGCCCCGATGGGATACACCCTAGAGTTCTGAGAGAGGTGGCTGAGGAAATAGCAGAGGCATTGGTTGAGATCTTTCAAGAGTCACTGGAGTCAGGAAAGGTCCCGGATGATTGGAAGATGGCTGTTGTAACCCCCTTGTTCAAGAAAGGATCAAAGCAAAAGGATGGAAAATTATAGGCCAATCAGCTTAACCTCGGTTGTTGGTAAAACTCTAGAATCCATCATTAAGGATGAGGTTTCTAAATTCTTGGAAGAGCAGAGTCTGATTAGAACAAGTCAACATGGATTTAGTAAAGGGAGGTCATGCCTGACAAACCTGTTGGAATTTTTTGAAGAGGTAACAAGTAGGTTAGACCAGGGAAACCCAGTGGATGTGGTCTATCTAGACTTTCAAAAGGCCTTTGATAAGGTGCCACACGGGAGGCTGCTGAGCAAGGTGAGGGCCCATGGTGTTTGAGGTGAGCTGCTGGGATGGATTGAGGATTGGCTGTCTAACAGAAGGCAGAGAGTTGGGATAAAAGGTTCTTTTTCAGAATGGCAGCCGGTGACGACCGGTGTCCCGCAGGGTTCGGTGCTGGGGCCACAGCTGTTCGCATTATATATTAATGATTTGGATGAGGGAACCGGGGGCATTCTAGCGAAGTTTGCCGATGATACGAAGTTAGGTGGACAGGCAGGTAGTACTGAGGAAGTGGGGAGGCTACAGAAGGATCTAGACAGGTTGGGAGAGTGGTCCAGGAAATGGCTGATGGAATTTAACGTGAGCAAGTGCGAGGTCTTGCACTTTGGCAAAAAGAATAAAAGCATAGACTACTTTCGAAATGGTGAGAAAATTAATAAAGCCAAAGCACAAAGGGATCTGGGAGTGCTAGTCCAGGATTCTCTAAAGGTAAACATGCAGGTTGAGTCCGTGATTAAGAAAGCGAATGCAATGTTGTCTCTTATCTCAAGAGGGTTGGAATATAAAAGCAGAGATGTACTTTATAAAGCTCTGGTTAGGCCCCATTTGGAGTACTGTGTCCAGTTTTGGTCCCCACACCTCAGGAAGGACATACTGGCACTGGAACGTGTCCAGCGGAGATTCACACGGATGATCCCTGGAATGACAGGTCTAACATATGAGGAACGGCTGAGGATACTGGGATTGTATTCGTTGGAGTTTAGAAGATTAAGGGGAGACTTAATAGAGACGTACAAAATAATACATGGCTTGGAAAAGGTGGATGCTAGGAAATTGTTTCAGTTAGACGAGGAGACAGCCTTAGAATTAGAGGGGGTCATTTCAGAACAGAAATGCGGAGACATTTCTTCAGCCAGAGAGTGGTGGGCCTGTGGAATTCATTGCCACGGAGTGCAGTGGAAGCCGGGACGCTAAATGTCTTCAAGGCCGAGATTGATAGATTCTTGTTGTCTAGAGGAATTAAGGGCTACGGGCAGAACGCTGGTAAGTGGAGCTGAAATGCGCATCAGCCATGATTGAATGGCGGAGTGGACTCGATGGGCCGAATGGCCTTACTTCCACTCCTATGTCTTATGGTCTTATGGTCTATTCAGATACCCATCTAGATGCCTCTTAAATACTGCAATTGTACCAGCCCCCACCACACCCTCTGGCAGCTCATTCCATACACGTACCACCCTCTGGGTGAAAAAGTTACCCCTTAGGTCCCTTTTATATCTTTCCCCTCTCACCCTAAACCTATGCCCCTCTAGTTCTGGACTCCCCCACCCCAGGGGAAAAGACTTTGCCTATTTACCCTGTCCATACCCCTCATGATTTTATAAACCTCTATAAGGTCAGCCCTGAGCCTCTGACGCTCCAGGGAAAACAGCCCCAGCCTGTTCAGCCTCTCCCTGTAGCTCAAACCCTCCATCCCTGGCAACATCCTTGTAAATCTTTTCTGAACCCTTTCAAGTTTCCCAACATGCTGCCCGTAGCGGTGTAGATGCGATGGCCCAGAACTCAATCCACTCGGGCAACACAATTCCACAGGCCGTCACGCTCCAACAGAAAATATATCCCTCCCTTCCCGATCGCGGGTCTGTCTCTGAGTGCTCTCAGAGTTGTGTACGTTCTAACGGGATCCCTTTCACTCCAATGGATTCAATCCATTTACATACAATGGCGCAGCCGGGCCAGGACTCAGCTGACTGACTGACAGTGCCAATCACGGACACATCCTCTCTTGAATGGAGCAATCAAAACTGGACCCAGTCCTCCAGATGTACCAGCAGGATCACACACTCCCAACAGCACGGGTGCAGTCCAGAGTCCCTCTGAAGAGCATCCCAGTCAGACTTACACAATCCCAGTAACTCTGCGTTTGCCAATGCCAATCCACCCTAACCCGCACATCCCTGAACACTATGGGTAATTTAGCATGGCCAATCCACCCTAACCCGCACATCCCTGAGCACTATGGGTAATTTAGCATGGCCAATCCACCCTAACCTGCACATCCCTGAACACTATGGGTAATTTAGCATGGCCAGTTCACCCTAACCTACACATCCCTGAACACTATGGGTAATTTAGCACGGCCAATCCACCCTAACCCACACATGACTGAACACTATGGGGTAATTTAGCATGGCCAATTCACCCGAACCTACACATCCCTGAACACTATGGGTTATTTAGCATGGCCAATCCACCCTAACCTGCACACCGCTGAACACTATGGGTAATTTTGCATGGCCAATCCACCCTAATCCACACATCCCTGAACACTATGGGTAATTTAGCATGGCCAATCCACCCTAACCCACACATCCCTGAACACTATGGGTAATTTAGCATGGCCAATCCACCCTAACCTGCACATCGCTGAACACTATGGGTAATTTAGCATGGCCAATCCACCCTAACCCACACATCCCTGAACACTATGGGGTAATTTAGCATGGCCAATCCACCCTAACCTACACATCCCTGAGCACTATGGGTAATTTAGCATGGCCAATCCACCCTAACCTGCACATCACTGAACACTATGGGTAATTTAGCATGGCCAATCCACCCTAACCTACACATCCCTGAACACTATGGGGTAATTTAGCATGGCCATTCCACCCTAACCTGTACATCCCTGAACACTATGGGGTAATTTAGCATGGCCAATCCACACTAACCTGTACATCCCTGAACACTATGGGGTAATTTAGTATGGCCAATCCACCCTAACCTACACATCCCTGGGCACTATGGGTAATTTAGTATGGCCAATCGACCCTAACCTACACATCCCTGAACACTATGGGGTAATTTAGCATGGCCAATCCACCCTAACCTGCACATCCCTGAACACTATGGGGTAATTTAGCATGGCCAATCCACCATAACCTACACATCCCTGAACACTATGGGTAATTTAGCATGGCCAATCCACCCTAACCTGCACATCCCTGAACACTATGGGTAATTTAGCATGGCCAATCCACCCTAACCTGCACATCCCTGTACACTATGGGTAATTTAGCATGGCCAATCCACCCTAACCTGCACATGCCTGAACACTATGGGTAATTTAGCATGGCCAATCCACCCTAACCTGCACATCCCTGAACACTATGGGGTAATTTAGCATGGCCAATCCACCCTAACCTGCACATCCCTGAACACTATGGGGTAATTTAGCATGGCCAATCCACCCTAACCTGCACATGCCTGAACACTATGGGGTAATTTAGCATGGCCAATCCACCCTAACCCACACATCCCTGAACACTATGGGTAATTTACCATGGCCAATCCACCCTAACCCACAC
Organism: Chiloscyllium plagiosum; assembly: GCF_037043375.1. NCBI lineage: Eukaryota > Metazoa > Chordata > Chondrichthyes > Orectolobiformes > Hemiscylliidae > Chiloscyllium > Chiloscyllium plagiosum. The sequence goes on from NW_028270178.1 coordinate 4,223,796, forward strand.
ATCCCTGAACACTATGGGAAATTTAGCATGGCCAATCCACCCTAACCCACACATCCCTGAACACTATGGGTAATTTAGCATGGCCAATCCTCCCTAACCTACACATCCCTGAACACTATGGGGTAATTTAGCATGGCTAATCCACCCAAACCTGCACATCCCTGAACACTATGGGTAATTTAGCATGGCTAATCCACCCAAACCTGCACATCACTGAACACTATGGGTAATTTAGCATGGCCAATCCACCCTAACCTGCACATCCCTGAACACTATGGGTAATTTAGCATGGCCAATCCTCCCTAACCTACACATCCCTGAACACTATGGGGTAATTTAGCATGGCTAATCCACCCAAACCTGCACATCCCTGAACACTATGGGTAATTTAGCATGGCCAATCCACCCTAACCCACACATCCCTGAACACTATGTGGTAATTTAGCATGGCCAACCCACCCTAACCTGCACATCCGTGAACACTATGGGGTAATTTAGCATGGCCAACCCACCCTAACCTGCACATCCCTGAACACTATGGGTAATTTAGCATGGCCAATCTACCCTAACCTGCACATCCCTGAACTCTATGGGTAATTTAGCATGGCCAATCCACCCTAACCTGCACATCCCTGAACACTATGGGGTAATTTAGCATGGCCAGTCTACCCTAACTTACACATCCCTGAACACTATGGGTAATTTAGCATGGCCAATCCACCCTAACCTGCACATCCCTGAACACTGGGGTAATTTAGCATGGCCAATCCACCCTAACCTACACATCCCTGAACACTATGGGGTAATTTAGCATGGCCAATCCACCCTAACCTACACATCCCTGAACACTATGGGGTAATTTAGCATGGCCAATCCACCCTAACCTACACATCCCTGAACACTATGGGGTAATTTAGCATGGCCAATCCACCCTAACCTGCACATCCCTGAACACTGGGGTAATTTAGCATGGCCAATCCACCCTAACCTACACATCCCTGAACACTATGGGGTAATTTAGCATGGCCAACCCACCCTAACCCACACATGTCTGAACACTATGGGTAATTTAACATGGCCAATCCACCCTAACCTGCACATCCCTGAACACTGGGGTAATTTAGCATGGCCAATCCACCCTAACCTACACATCCCTGAACACTATGGGGTAATTTAGCATGGCCAACCCACCCTAACCTGCACATCCCTGAACACTATGGGGTAATTTAGCATGGCCAATCCACCCTAACCTACACATCCCTGAACACTATGGGGTAATTTAGCATGGCCAATCCACCCTAACCTGCACATCCCTGAACTCTATGGGGTAATTTAGCATGGCCAATCCACCCTAACCTACACATCCCTGAACACTATGGGGTAATTTAGCACGGCCAATCCACCCTCACCTACACATCCCTGAACTCTATGGGGTAATTTAGCATGGCCAATCCACCCAAACCTGCACATCCCTGAACACTATGGGTAATTTAGCATGGCCAATCCATCCTAACCTACACATCCCTGAACACTATGGGGTAATTTAGCATGGTCAATCCACCCTAACCTGCACATCCCTGAACACTATGGGTAATTTAGCATGGCCAATCCACCCTAACCTGCATATCCCTGAACACTATGGGGTAATTTAGCATGGCCACTCTACCCTAACCTGCACATCCCTGAGCATTATGGGTAATTTAGCATGGCCAATTCACCCTAACCTACACATCTTTGGACTGTGGGAGGAAACCCACGCAGACACGGGGAGAATGTGTAAACTCCACACAGACAGTCGCCTGAGGCAGGAAGGAACCTGGGTCCCTGGCGCTTGGAGGTCGCAGTACTAACCACTGAGCTACCATGCCGCCCAGGAGTATGCAGTAGGTCAGGAACACTTTTTCAGTCAGTTATGATATGGGGATCACCACACTGCAAGAGGGAGCTTTACTCTGTATCTAACCCCGTGCTGTCCCTGTCCTGGGAGTGTTTGATGGTGGACAGTGTAGAGGGAGCTTTACTCTGTATCAAACCCCGTGCTGTCCCTGTCCTGGGAGTGTTTGATGGGGGACAGTGTAGAGGGAGCTTTACTCTGTATCAAACCCCGTGCTGTCCCTGTCCTGGGAGTGTTTGATGGGGACAGTGTAGCGGGAGCTTTACTCTGTATCTAACCCCGTGCTGGCCATGTCCTGGGAGTGTTTGATGGGGGACAGTGTAGAGGGAGCTTTACTCTGTATCTAACCCCGTGCTGGCCATGTCCTGGGGGTGTTTGATGGTGGACAGTGTAGAGGGAGCTTTACTCTGTATCTAACCCCGTGCTGTCCCTGTCCTGGGAGTGTTTGATGGGGGACAGTGTAGAGGGAGCTTTACTCTGTATCTAACCCCGTGCTGTTCCTGTCCTAGGAGGGTTTGATGGGGACAGTGTAGAGGGAGCTTTACTCTGTATCTAACCCCATGCTGTCCCTGTCCTGGGATTCTTTCATGGGGTACAGTGTAGAGGGAGCTTTACTCTGTATCTAACCCCGTGCTGTCCCTGTCCTGGGAGTGTTTGATGGGGGACAGTGTAGAGAGAGCTTTACTCTGTATCTAACCCCGTGCTGTCCCTATCCTGGGAGTGTTTGATGGGGGACAGTGTAGATGGAGCTTTACTCTGTATCTAACCCCGTGCTGTCCCTGTCCTGGGAGTGTTTGATGGGGGACAGTGTAGAGGGAGCTTTACTCTGTATCTAACCCCGTGCTGTCCCTGTCCTGGGAGTGTTTGATGGGGGACAGTGTAGAGGGAGCTTTACTCTGTATCTAACCCCGTGCTGTCCCTGTCCTGGGAGTGTTTGATGGGGACAGTGTAGATGGAGCTTTACTCTGTATCTAACCCCGTGCTGTCCCTGTCCCTGGGAGTGTTTGATGGGGGACAGTGTAGAGGGAGCTTTACTCTGTATCTAACCCCGTGCTGTCCCTGTCCTGGGAGTGTTTGATGGGGGACAGTGTAGAGGGAGCTTTACTCTGTATCTAACCCCGTGCTGTCCCTGTCCTGGGAGTGTTTGATGGGGGACAGTGTAGAGGGAGCTTTACTCTGTATCTAACCCCGCACTGTCCCTGTCCTGGGAGTGTTTGATGGGGGATAGTGTAGAGAGAGCTTTACTCTGTATCTAACCCCGTGCTGTCCCTGTCCTGGGAGTGTTTGATGGGGACAGTGTAGAGGGAGCTTTACTCTGTATCTAACCCCGTGCTGTCCCTGTCCTGGGAGTGTTTGATGGGGGACAGTGTAGAGGGAGCTTTACTCTGTATCTAACCCTGTGCTGTCCCTGTTCTGGGAGTGTTTGATGGGGGGACAGTGTAGTGGGAGCTTTACTCTGTATCTAACCCCGTGCTGTTCCTGTCCTGGGAGGGTTTGATGGGGACAGTGTAGAGGAAGCTTTACTCTGTATCTAACCCCGTGCTGTCCCTGTCCTGGGAGTGTTTGATGGGGGGATAGTGTAGAGGGAGCTTTACTGAGTATCTGACAGTTTTAAGGGATACTCACTGCTGACCGAGAGATAGATCCATGTGCCGTTCTGGGAATCATAGGGATGTGTGAGGAACAGGATCCGACAGCGATACCACCCTTCATCCTGGGTGCGTAGGCGCTCCATGCGCAGCGATGCCCCGTCCACTAGACTCAGACGACCTGTCAGGATACAGAGGCGCACAGGTCAAAGGGTCATGGATCGAGGGCTGACCGTGTCCTTTCCTCCATAATGGGCTATCAGTTCTGTCACTCTCAGGGATGGACCAGCTCCACACACACAGGGTCACTTGTCAGCAGGAGGCCTGTTTAAAGTGACAATCTCTTTCTCTCTCTTTCTGTCTCTGTCTCTCTCTCTCTCTCTCTGTCGGTGACCCTGTTTAAACAGGGAGTCTCTCTCTCTGTCTCTCTCTTTCTCACTCTTTCTGTCCCTCCATCAGGGACCCTGTTTAAAGAGGGAGTCTGTCTCTCTCTCTCTTTCTGTCTCTGTCTCTCTCTCTCTCTGTCAGAGATCCTGTTTAAACAGGGAGTCTGTCTCTCTCTCTCTCTCTCTCTTTCTGTCTCTGTCTCTCTCTTTCTTTCTTGCTCTCTCTCCGTCAGGGACCCTGTTTAAAGAGGGATTCTCTCTCTCTCTCTCTCTGTCAGGGCCCCTGTTTAAAGAGGGAGTCTCTCTCTCTCTCTCTCTCACTGTCAGGGACCCTGTTTAAAGAGGGATTCTCTCTCTCTCTCTGTCAGGGACCCTGTTTAAATAGAGAGTCTCTCTCTCTCACACACAATCTGTCAGGGACCCTGTTTAAATAGAGAGTCTCTCTCTTTCTCTCTCTCTCACACACGCACACACACACACTCTGTCAGAGACCCTGTTTAAATAGAGAGTCTCTCTCTCTCTCACACACACACTCTGTCAGAGACCCTGTTTAAATAGAGTCTCTCTCTCTATCTCTCTCTCACACACACACTCTGTCAGAGACCCTGTTTAAATAGAGAGTCTCTCTCTCTCTCTCTCTCACACACACACACTCTGTCAGAGACCCTGTTTAAATAGAGAGTCTCTCTATCTCTCTCACACACACACTCTGTCAGAGACCCTGTTTAAATAGAGTCTCTCTCTCTATCTCTGTCTCTCACACACATTCTGTCAGAGACCCTGTTTAAATAGAGAGTCTCTCTCTCTCTCTCTCTCTCTGTCAGGGACCCTGTTTAAAGAGGGAGTCTCTCTCTCTCTCTCACTGTCAGGGACCCTGTTTAAAGAGGGAGTCTCTCTCTCTCTCTCTCTCTCTGTCAGGGACCCTGTTTAAAGAGGGAGTCTCTCTCTCTCTCTCTCTCACTGTCAGGGACCCTGTTTAAAGAGGGATTCTCTCCCTCTCTCTGTCAGGGACCCTGTTTAAATACAGAGTCTCTCTCTCTCACACACAATCTGTCAGGGACCCTGTTTAAATAGAGAGTCTCTCTCTTTCTCTCTCTCTCACACACACACACACACACACACTCTGTCAGAGACCCTGTTTAAATAGAGAGTCTCTCTCTCTCTCTCACACACACTCTGTCAGAGACCCTGTTTAAATAGTGTCTCTATCTCTCTCACACACACACTCTATCAGAGACCCTGTTTAAATAGTCTCTCTCTCTATCTCTCTCACACACACACTCTGTCAGAGACCCTGTTTAAATAGAGAGTCTCTCTCTCTCTCTCTCTCTGTCAGGGACCCTGTTTAAAGAGGGAGTCTCTCTCTCTCTCTCTCTCTGTCAGGGACCCTGTTTAAAGAGGGAGTCTCTCTCTCTCTCTCTCTTTCTGTCTCTGTCTCTCTCTTTCTTTCTTGCTCTCTCTCCGTCAGGGACCCTGTTTAAAGAGGGATTCTCTCTCTCTCTCTCTCTCTGTCAGGGCCCCTGTTTAAAGAGGGAGTCTCTCTCTCTCTCACTGTCAGGGACCCTGTTTAAAGAGGGATTCTCTCTCTCTCTCTGTCAGGGACCCTGTTTAAATAGAGAGTCTCTCTCTCTCACACACAATCTGTCAGGGACCCTGTTTAAATAGAGAGTCTCTCTCTTTCTCTCTCTCTCACACACGCACACACACACACTCTGTCAGAGACCCTGTTTAAATAGAGAGTCTCTCTCTCTCTCACACACACACTCTGTCAGAGACCCTGTTTAAATAGAGTCTCTCTCTCTATCTCTCTCTCACACACACACTCTGTCAGAGACCCTGTTTAAATAGAGAGTCTCTCTCTCTCTCTCTCTCACACACACTCTGTCAGAGACCCTGTTTAAATAGAGAGTCTCTCTATCTCTCTCACACACACACTCTGTCAGAGACCCTGTTTAAATAGAGTCTCTCTCTCTATCTCTGTCTCTCACACACACTCTGTCAGAGACCCTGTTTAAATAGAGAGTCTCTCTCTCTCTCTCTGTCAGGGACCCTGTTTAAAGAGGGAGTCTCTCTCTCTCTCTCTCTCTGTCAGGGACCCTGTTTAAAGAGGGAGTCTCTCTCTCTCTCTCTCTCTTTCTGTCTCTGTCTCTCTCTTTCTTTCTTGCTCTCTCTCCGTCAGGGACCCTGTTTAAAGAGGGATTCTCTCTCTCTCTCTCTCTCTCTCTGTCAGGGCCCCTGTTTAAAGAGGGAGTCTCTCTCTCTCTCTCTCTCACACTGTCAGGGACCCTGTTTAAATAGAGAGTCTCTCTCTCTCTCTCTCTCTGTCAGGGACCCTGTTTAAAGAGGGATTCTCTCTCTGTCAGGGACCCTGTTTAAAGAGGGAGTCTCTCTCTCTCTCTCTGTCAGGGACCCTGTTTAAATAGAGAGTCTCTCTCTCTCTCTCTCACTGTCAGGGACCCTGTTTAAAGAGGGAGTCTCTCTCTCTCTCTCTCTCACTGTCAGGGACCCTGTTTAAAGAGGGATTCTCTCCCTCTCTCTGTCAGGGACCCTGTTTAAATACAGAGTCTCTCTCTCTCACACACAATCTGTCAGGGACCCTGTTTAAATAGAGAGTCTCTCTCTTTCTCTCTCTCTCTCTCACACACACACACACACACTCTGTCAGAGACCCTGTTTAAATAGAGAGTCTCTCTCTCTCTCTCTCTCACACACACTCTGTCAGAGACCCTGTTTAAATAGTGTCTCTATCTCTCTCACACACACACTCTGTCAGAGACCCTGTTTAAATAGTCTCTCTCTCTATCTCTCTCTCTCACACACACACTCTGTCAGAGACCCTGTTTAAATAGAGAGTCTCTCTCTCTCTCTCTCTCTCTCTGTCAGGGACCCTGTTTAAAGAGGGAGTCTCCTCTCTCTCTCTCCCTGTCAGGGACCCTGTTTAAAGAGGGAGTCTCTCTCTCTCTCTCTCTCCCTGTCAGGGACCCTGTTTAAAGAGGGAGTCTCTCTCTCTCTCTCTATCAGGGACCCTGTTTAAAGAGGGAGTCTCTCTCTCTCTCCCTGTCAGGGACCCTGTTTAAAGAGGGAGTCTCTCTCTCTCTCTCTCTGTCAGGGACCCTGTTTAAAGAGGGAGTCTCTCTCTCTCTCTCTCTCTGTCAGGGACCCTGTTTAAAGAGGGAGTCTCTCTCTCTCTCTCTCTCCCTGTCAGGGACCCTGTTTAAAGAGGGAGTCTCTCTCTCTCTCTCTCTGTCAGGGACCCTGTTTAAAGAGGGAGTCTCTCTCGCTCTCTCTCTGTCAGGGACCCTGTTTAAAGAGGGAGTCTCTCTCTCTCTCTCTCTCTCTGTCAGGGACCCTGTTTAAAGAGGGAGTCTCTCTCTCTCTCTGTCAGGGACCCTGTTTAAAGAGGGAGTCTCTCTCTCTCTCTCTCTCTGTCAGGGACCCTGTTTAAAGAGGGAGTCTCTCTCTCTCTCTCTCTCTCTTTCTGTCTCTGTCTCTCTCTTTCTTTCTTGCTCTCTCTCCGTCAGGGACCCTGTTTAAAGAGGGATTCTCTCTCTCTCTCTCTCTCTCTCTGTCAGGGCCCCTGTTTAAAGAGGGAGTCTCTCTCTCTCTCTCTCTCACACTGTCAGGGACCCTGTTTAAATAGAGAGTCTCTCTCTCTCTCTCTCTCTGTCAGGGACCCTGTTTAAAGAGGGATTCTCTCTCTGTCAGGGACCCTGTTTAAAGAGGGAGTCTCTCTCTCTCTGTCAGGGACCCTGTTTAAATAGAGAGTCTCTCTCTCTCTCTCTCACTGTCAGGGACCCTGTTTAAAGAGGGAGTCTCTCTCTCTCTCTCTCTCACTGTCAGGGACCCTGTTTAAAGAGGGATTCTCTCCCTCTCTCTGTCAGGGACCCTGTTTAAATACAGAGTCTCTCTCTCTCACACACAATCTGTCAGGGACCCTGTTTAAATAGAGAGTCTCTCTCTTTCTCTCTCTCTCTCTCACACACACACACACACACTCTGTCAGAGACCCTGTTTAAATAGAGAGTCTCTCTCTCTCTCTCTCTCACACACACTCTGTCAGAGACCCTGTTTAAATAGTGTCTCTATCTCTCTCACACACACACTCTGTCAGAGACCCTGTTTAAATAGTCTCTCTCTCTATCTCTCTCTCTCACACACACACTCTGTCAGAGACCCTGTTTAAATAGAGAGTCTCTCTCTCTCTCTCTCTCTCTCTGTCAGGGACCCTGTTTAAAGAGGGAGTCTCCTCTCTCTCTCTCCCTGTCAGGGACCCTGTTTAAAGAGGGAGTCTCTCTCTCTCTCTCTCTCCCTGTCAGGGACCCTGTTTAAAGAGGGAGTCTCTCTCTCTCTCTCTATCAGGGACCCTGTTTAAAGAGGGAGTCTCTCTCTCTCTCCCTGTCAGGGACCCTGTTTAAAGAGGGAGTCTCTCTCTCTCTCTCTCTGTCAGGGACCCTGTTTAAAGAGGGAGTCTCTCTCTCTCTCTCTCTCTGTCAGGGACCCTGTTTAAAGAGGGAGTCTCTCTCTCTCTCTCTCTCCCTGTCAGGGACCCTGTTTAAAGAGGGAGTCTCTCTCTCTCTCTCTCTGTCAGGGACCCTGTTTAAAGAGGGAGTCTCTCTCGCTCTCTCTCTGTCAGGGACCCTGTTTAAAGAGGGAGTCTCTCTCTCTCTCTCTCTCTGTCAGGGACCCTGTTTAAAGAGGGAGTCTCTCTCTCTCTCTGTCAGGGACCCTGTTTAAAGAGGGAGTCTCTCTCTCTCTCTCTCTCTGTCAGGGACCCTGTTTAAAGAGGGAGTCTCTCTCTCTCTCTCTCTCTCTTTCTGTCTCTGTCTCTCTCTTTCTTTCTTGCTCTCTCTCCGTCAGGGACCCTGTTTAAAGAGGGATTCTCTCTCTCTCTCTCTCTCTGTCAGGGCCCCTGTTTAAAGAGGGAGTCTCTCTCTCTCTCTCTCTCTCTGTCAGGGCCCCTGTTTAAAGAGGGAGTCTCTCTCTCTCTCTCTCTCTGTCAGGGACCCTGTTTAAAGAGGGAGTCTCTCTCTCTCTGTCAGGGACCCTGTTTAAAGAGGGTGTCTCCCTTCAAACTATGGGGAGGGATGGGGTGATGTGGTTTGAAAGAGAGAGGGCGAGAGACTGAGTGAGGGAGAGGCTGTTTGATAAACAGAGGAGGCGGGGTGTGAAATGGAGAAGCTGTGATTAATGTTGGTTCACCATTGTTCTCAAACTCAATGCGGCCTATTGTCTGCAGGGATTTACCGGCCATATATACCAGAATGAGTTCCCCAGCAGAGCAGCGAACAATACAGGAAGGAATGCAGCCAGCATAATATCGCTGAACTTTTCAACTTACACAGACAAACCTTTACCTGAGCAACCTTGCACTGTGCAGTATCACAGTCCCACTCAGTTCAAGTACCTTTCTACAGATATCTGTACACTGGTGTCTCTCAGTCCCCCCTCTCACAGGGAGATATCTGTACACTGACTGTCTCTCAGTCCCCTCTCTCTCAGGGAGATATCTGTACACTGACTGGTGTCTCTCAGTCCCCTCTCTCTCAGGGAGATATCTGTACACTGCTGTCTGTCAGTCCCCCCTCTCTCTCTCAGGGAGATATCTGTACACTGACTGCTGTCTCTCAGTCCCCTCTCTCTCTCAAGGAGATATCTGCACACTGACTGGTGTCTCTCAGTCCCCTCTCTCTCTCAAGGAGATATCTGTACACTGACTGGTGTCTCTCAGACCCCTCTCTCTCTCAAGGAGATATCTGTACACTGACTGGTGTCTCTCAGTCCCTCTCTCTCTCTCAGGGAGATATCTGTACACTGACTGGTATCTCTCAGTCCCCTCTCTCTCTCAGGGAGATATCTGTACACTGGTGTCTCTCAGTCCCCTCTCTCTCAGGGAGATATCTGTACACTGGTGTCTCTCAGTCCCCTCTCTCTCAGGGAGATATCTGTACACTGACTGGTGTCTCTCAGTCCCCTCTCTCTCAGGGAGATATCTGTACACTGCTGTCTGTCAGTCCCCTCTCTCTCTCTCAGGGAGATATCTGTACACTGCTGTCTCTCAGTCCCCTCTCTCTCTCAGGGAGATATCTGTACACTGCTGTCTGTCAGTCCCCCCTCTCTCTCTCAGGGAGATATCTGTACACTGACTGGTGTCTCTCAGTCCCCTCTCTCTCTCAAGGAGATATCTGTACACTGACTGGTGTCTCTCAGTCCCATCTCTCTCTCAAGGAGATATCTGTACACTGACTGGTGTCTCTCAGTCCCCTCTCTCTCTCAAGGAGATATCTGTACACTGACCGGTGTCTCTCAGTCCCCTCTCTCTCTCAGGGAGATATCTGTACACTGAGTGGTGTCTCTGAGTCCCCTCTCTCTCTCAAGGAGATATCTGTACACTGACTGGTGTCTCTCAGTCCCCTCTCTCTCAGGGAGATATCTGTACACTGACTGGTGTCTCTCAGTCCCCTCTCTCTCAGGGAGATATCTGTACACTGACTGGTGTCTCTCAGTCCCTCTCTCTCTCTCAGGGAGATATCTGTACACTGACTGGTGTCTCTCAGTCCCCTCTCTCTCAGGGAGATATCTGTACACTGGTGTCTCTCAGTACACTCTCTCTCTCAAGGAGATATCTGTACACTGACTGGTGTCTCTCAGTCCCCTCTCTCTCAGGGAGATATCTGTACACTGACTGGTGTCTCTCAGTCCCCTCTCTCTCTCAGGGAGATATCTGTACACTGACTGGTGTCGCTCAGTCCCCTCTCTCTCTCAGGGAGATATCTGTACACTGACTGGTGTCTCTCAGTCCCCTCTCTCTCACTCTCAAGGAGATATCTGTACACTGACTGGTGTCTCTCAGTCCCCTCTCTCTCTCAAGGAGATATCTGTACACTGACTGGTGTCTCTCAGTCCCCTCTCTCTCTCAGGGAGATATCTGTACACTGACTGGTGTCTCTCAGTCCCCTCTCTCTCTCAAGGAGATATCTGTACACTGACTGGTGTCTCTCAGTCCCCTCTCTCTCTCAGGGAGATATCTATACACTGCTGTCTGTCAGTCCCCTCTCTCTCTCTCAGGGAGATATCTGTACACTGACTGGTGTCTCTCAGTCCCCTCTCTCTCTCTCAGGGAGATATCTGTACACTGACTGGTGTCTCTCAGTCCCCTCTCTCTCTCAGGGAGATATCTGTACACTGACTGGTGTCTCTCAGTCCCCTCTCTCTCAGGGAGATATCTGTACACTGACTGGTGTCTCTCAGTCCCCTCTCTCTCTCAGGGAGATATCTGTACACTGACTGGTGTCTCTCAGTCCACTCTCTCTCAGGGAGATATCTATACACTGCTGTCTGTCAGTCCCCTCTCTCTCTCTCAGGGAGATATCTGTACACTGACTGGTGTCTCTCAGTCCCCTCTCTCTCTCTCAGGGAGATATCTGTACACTGACTGGTGTCTCTCAGTCCCCTCTCTCACAGGAGATATCTGTACACTGACTGGTGTCTCTCAGTCCCCTCTCTCTCAGGGAGATATCTGTACACTGCTGTCTGTCAGTCCCCTCTCTCTCTCTCAGGGAGATATCTGTACACTGCTGTCTCTCAGTCCCCTCTCTCTCTCAGGGAGATATCTGTACACTGCTGTCTGTCAGTCCCCTCTCTCTCTCAGGGAGATATCTGTACACTGACTGGTGTCTCTCAGTCCCCTCTCTCTCACAGGGAGATATCTGTACACTGACTGGTGTCTATCAGTCCCCTCTCTCTCTCAGGGAGATATCTGTACACTGACTGGTGTCTCTCAGTCCCCTCTCTCTCTCAGGGAGATATCTGTACACTGACTGGTGTCTCTCAGTCCCCTCTCTCTCTCAGGGAGATATCTGTACACTGACTGGTGTCTCTCAGTCCCCTCTCTCTCAGGGAGATATCTGTACACTGACTGGTGTCTCTCAGTCCCCTCTCTCTCTCAGGGAGATATCTGTACACTGACTGGTGTCTCTCAGTCCTCTCTCTCAGGGAGATATCTGTACACTGACTGGTGTCTCTCAGTCCCCTCTCTCTCTCAGGGAGATATCTGTACACTGACTGGTGTCTCTCAGTCCCCTCTCTCTCTCAGGGAGATATCTGTACACTGACTGGTGTCTCTCAGTCCCCTCTCTCACAGGGAGATATCTGTACACTGACTGGTGTCTCTCAGTCCCCTCTCTCTCAGGGAGATATCTATACACTGCTGTCTGTCAGTCCCCTCTCTCTCTCTCAGGGAGATATCTGTACACTGCTGTCTCTCAGTCCCCTCTCTCTCTCAGGGAGATATCTGTACACTGGCTGGTGTCTCTCAGTCCCCTCTCTCTCAGGGAGATATCTGTACACTGACTGGTGTCTCTCAGTCCCCTCTCTCTCAGGGAGATATCTGTACACTGGTGTCTCTCAGTCCCCTCTCTCTCAGGGAGATATCTGTACACTGACTGGTGTCTCCCAGTCCCCTCTCTCACAGGGAGATATCTGTACACTGACTGGTGTCTCTCAGTCCCCTCTCTCACAGGGAGATATCTGTACACTGACTGGTGTCTCTCAGTCCCCTCTCTCTCAGGGAGATATCTGTACACTGACTGGTGTCTCTCAGTCCCTCTCTCTCTCTCAGGGAGATATCTGTACACTGACTGGTGTCTCTCAGTCTCCTCTCTCTCAGGGAGATATCTGTACACTAGTGTCTCTCAGTCCCCTCTCTCTCTCAAGGAGATATCTGTACACTGACTGGTGTCTCTCAGTCCCCTCTCTCTCAGGGAGATATCTGTACACTGACTGCTGTCTGTCAGTCCCCTCTCTCTCTCAGGGAGATATCTGTACACTGCTGTCTCTCAGTCCCCTCTCTCTCTCAGGGAGATATCTGTACACTGACTGGTGTCTCTCAGTCCCCTCTCTCTCTCAGGGAGATATCTGTACACTGACTGGTGTCTCTCAGTCCCCTCTCTCTCTCAGGGAGATATCTGTACACTGCTGTCTGTCAGTCCCCTCTCTCTCTCAGGGAGATATCTGTACACTGACTGGTGTCTCTCAGGCCCCTTTCTCTTAGGGAGATATCTGTACACTGGTGTCTCTCAGTCCCCTCTCTCTCAGGGAGATATCTGTACACTGACTGGTGTCTCTCAGTCCCCTCTCTCACAGGGAGATATCTGTACACTGACTGGTGTCTCTCAGTCCCCTCTCTCTCTCAGGGAGATACCTGTACACTGACTGGTGTCTCTCAGTCCCCTCTCTCTCTCAGGGAGATATCTGTACACTGACTGGTGTCTCTCAGTCCCCTCTCTCTCTCAGGGAGATATCTGTACACTGCTGTCTGTCAGTCCCCTCTCTCTCTCTCAGGGAGATATCTGTACACTGCTGTCTCTCAGTCCCCTCTCTCTCTCAGGGAGATATCTGTGCACTGACTGGTGTCTCTCAGTCCCCTCTCTCTCTCAGGGAGATATCTGTACACTGGTGTCTCTCAGTCCCCTCTCTCTCTCAAGGAGATATCTGTGCACTGACTGGTGTCTCTCAGTCCCCTCTCTCTCAGGGAGATATCTGTACACTGGTGTCTCTCAGTCCCCTCTCTCTCAGGGAGATATCTGTACACTGACTGGTGTCGCCCAGTCCCCTCTCTCACAGGGAGATATCTGTACACTGACTGGTGTCTCTCAGTCCCCTCTCTCACAGGGAGATATCTGTACACTGACTGGTGTCTCTCAGTCCCCTCTCTCTCAGGGAGATATCTGTACACTGACTGGTGTCTCTCAGTCCCTCTCTCTCTCTCAGGGAGATATCTGTACACTGACTGGTGTCTCTCAGTCCCCTCTCTCTCAGGGAGATATCTGTACACTGGTGTCTCTCAGTCCCCTCTCTCTCTCAAGGAGATATCTGTACACTGACTGGTGTCTCTCAGTCCCCTCTCTCTCAGGGAGATATCTGTACACTGACTGGTGTCTCTCAGTCCCCTCTCTCACAGGGAGATATCTGTGCACTGACTGGTGTCTCTCAGTCCCCTCTCTCTCTCAAGGAGATATCTGTACACTGACTGGTGTCTCTCAGTCCCCTCTCTCTCAGGGAGATATCTGTACACTGACTGGTGTCTCTCAGTCCCCTCTCTCTCAGGGAGATATCTGTACACTGGTGTCTCTCAGTCCCCTCTCTCTCAGGGAGATATCTGTACACTGACTGATGTCTCCCAGTCCACTCTCTCACAGGGAGATATCTGTACACTGACTGGTGTCTCTCAGTCCCCTCTCTCACAGGGAGTTATCTGTACACTGACTGGTGTCTCTCAGTCCCCTCTCTCTCAGGGAGATATCTGTACACTGACTGGTGTCTCTCAGTCCCTCTCTCTCTCTCAGGGAGATATCTGTACACTGACTGTGTCTCTCAGTCCCCTCTCTCTCTCAGGGAGATATCTGTACACTGCTGTCTCTCAGTCCCCTCTCTCTCTCAGGGAGATATCTGTACACTGCTGTCTGTCAGTCCCCTCTCTCTCTCAGGGAGATATCTGTACACTGACTGGTGTCTCTCAGTCCCCTCTCTCTCTCAGGGAGATATCTGTACACTGACTGGTGTCTCTCAGTCCCCTCTCTCTCTCAGGGAGATATCTGTACACTGACTGGTGTCTCTCAGTCCCCTCTCTCTCTCAGGGAGATATCTGTACACTGACTGGTGTCTCTCAGTCCCCTCTCTCTCTCAGGGAGATATCTGTACACTGACTGGTGTCTCTCAGTCCCCTCTCTCTCAGGGAGATATCTGTACACTGACTGGTGTCTCTCAGTCCCCTCTCTCTCTCAGGGAGATATCTGTACACTGACTGGTGTCTCTCAGTCCCCTCTCTCTCTCAGGGAGATATCTGGACACTGACTGGTGTCTCTCAGTCCCCTCTCTCACAGGGAGATATCTGTACACTGACTGGTGTCTCTCAGTCCCCTCTCTCTCTCAGGGAGATATCTGTACACTGACTGGTGTCTCTCAGTCCCCTCTCTCTCAGGGAGATATCTGTACACTGACTGGTGTCTCCCAGTCCCCTCTCTCACAGGGAGATATCTGTACACTGACTGGTGTCTCTCAGTCCCCTCTCTCACAGGGAGATATCTGTACACTGACTGGTGTCTCTCAGTCCCCTCTCTCTCAGGGAGATATCTGTACACTGACTGGTGTCTCTCAGTCCCTCTCTCTCTCTCAGGGAGATATCTGTACACTGACTGGTGTCTCTCAGTCTCCTCTCTCTCAGGGAGATATCTGTACACTAGTGTCTCTCAGTCCCCTCTCTCTCTCAAGGAGATATCTGTACACTGACTGGTGTCTCTCAGTCCCCTCTCTCTCAGGGAGATATCTGTACACTGACTGGTGTCTCTCAGACCCCTCTCTCTCAGGGAGATATCTGTACACTGACTGGTGTCTCTCAGTCCCCTCTCTCTCAGGGAGATATCTGTACACTGGTGTCTCTCAGTCCCCCCTCTCTCAGGGAGATATCTGTACACTGACTGGTGTCTCTCAGTCCCCTCTCTCACAGGGAGATATCTGTACACTGACTGGTGTCTCTCAGTCCCCTCTCTCTCTCAAGGAGATATCTGTACACTGACTGGTGTCTCTCAGTCCCCTCTCTCTCTCAGGGAGATATCTGTACACTGACTGGTGTCTGTCAGTCCCACTCTCTCTCAGGGAGATATCTGTACACTGCTGTCTCTCAGTCCCCTCTCTCTCTCAGGGAGATATCTGTACACTGCTGTCTGTCAGTCCCCTCTTTCTCTCAGGGAGATATCTGTACACTGCTGTCTCTCAGTCCCCTCTCTCTCTCAGGGAGATATCTGTACACTGACTGGTGTCTCTCAGTCCCCTCTCTCTCTCAGGGAGATATCTGTACACTGACTGGTGTCTCTCAGTCCCCTCTCTCTCTCAGGGAGATATCTGTACACTGGTGTCTCTCAGTCCCCTCTCTCTCTCAAGGAGATATCTGTACACTGACTGGTGTCTCTCAGGCCCCTCTCTCTTAGGGAGATATCTGTACACTGGTGTCTCTCAGTCCCCTCTCTCTCAGGGAGATATCTGTACACTGACTGGTGTCTCTCAGTCCCCTCTCTCACAGGGAGATATCTGTACACTGACTGGTGTCTCTCAGTCCCCTCTCTCTCTCAGGGAGATACCTGTACACTGACTGGTGTCTCTCAGTCCCCTCTCTCTCTCAGGGAGATATCTGTACACTGACTGGTGTCTCTCAGTCCCCTCTCTCTCTCAGGGAGATATCTGTACACTGCTGTCTGTCAGTCCCCTCTCTCTCTCTCAGGGAGATATCTGTACACTGCTGTCTCTCAGTCCCCTCTCTCTCTCAGGGAGATATCTGTGCACTGACTGGTGTCTCTCAGTCCCCTCTCTCTCTCAGGGAGATATCTGTACACTGGTGTCTCTCAGTCCCCTCTCTCTCTCAAGGAGATATCTGTGCACTGACTGGTGTCTCTCAGTCCCCTCTCTCTCAGGGAGATATCTGTACACTGGTGTCTCTCAGTCCCCTCTCTCTCAGGGAGATATCTGTACACTGACTGGTGTCTCCCAGTCCCCTCTCTCACAGGGAGATATCTGTACACTGACTGGTGTCTCTCAGTCCCCTCTCTCACAGGGAGATATCTGTACACTGACTGGTGTCTCTCAGTCCCCTCTCTCTCAGGGAGATATCTGTACACTGACTGGTGTCTCTCAGTCCCTCTCTCTCTCTCAGGGAGATATCTGTACACTGACTGGTGTCTCTCAGTCCCCTCTCTCTCAGGGAGATATCTGTACACTGGTGTCTCTCAGTCCCCTCTCTCTCTCAAGGAGATATCTGTACACTGACTGGTGTCTCTCAGTCCCCTCTCTCTCAGGGAGATATCTGTACACTGACTGGTGTCTCTCAGTCCCCTCTCTCACAGGGAGATATCTGTGCACTGACTGGTGTCTCTCAGTCCCCTCTCTCTCTCAAGGAGATATCTGTACACTGACTGGTGTCTCTCAGTCCCCTCTCTCTCAGGGAGATATCTGTACACTGACTGGTGTCTCTCAGTCCCCTCTCTCTCAGGGAGATATCTGTACACTGGTGTCTCTCAGTCCCCTCTCTCTCAGGGAGATATCTGTACACTGACTGGTGTCTCCCAGTCCACTCTCTCACAGGGAGATATCTGTACACTGACTGGTGTCTCTCAGTCCCCTCTCTCACAGGGAGATATCTGTACACTGACTGGTGTCTCTCAGTCCCCTCTCTCTCAGGGAGATATCTGTACACTGACTGGTGTCTCTCAGTCCCTCTCTCTCTCTGAGGGAGATATCTGTACACTGACTGTGTCTCTCAGTCCCCTCTCTCTCTCAGGGAGATATCTGTACACTGCTGTCTCTCAGTCCCCTCTCTCTCTCAGGGAGATATCTGTACACTGCTGTCTGTCAGTCCCCTCTCTCTCTCAGGGAGATATCTGTACACTGACTGGTGTCTCTCAGTCCCCTCTCTCTCTCAGGGAGATATCTGTACACTGACTGGTGTCTCTCAGTCCCCTCTCTCTCTCAGGGAGATATCTGTACACTGACTGGTGTCTCTCAGTCCCCTCTCTCTCTCAGGGAGATATCTGTACACTGACTGGTGTCTCTCAGTCCCCTCTCTCTCTCAGGGAGATATCTGTACACTGACTGGTGTCTCTCAGTCCCCTCTCTCTCAGGGAGATATCTGTACACTGACTGGTGTCTCTCAGTCCCCTCTCTCTCTCAGGGAGATATCTGTACACTGACTGGTGTCTCTCAGTCCCCTCTGTCTCTCAGGGAGATATCTGGACACTGACTGGTGTCTCTCAGTCCCCTCTCTCACAGGGAGATATCTGTACACTGACTGGTGTCTCTCAGTCCCCTCTCTCTCTCAGGGAGATATCTGTACACTGACTGGTGTCTCTCAGTCCCCTCTCTCTCTCAGGGAGATATCTGTACACTGACTGGTGTCTCTCAGTCCCTCTCTCTCTCTCAGGGAGATATCTGTACACTGACTGGTGTCTCTCAGTCCCCTCTCTCTCAGGGAGATATCTGTACACTGGTGTCTCTCAGTCCCCTCTCTCTCTCAAGGAGATATCTGTACACTGACTGGTGTCTCTCAGTCCCCTCTCTCTCAGGGAGATATCTGTACACTGACTGGTGTCTCTCAGTCCCCTCTCTCTCAGGGAGATATCTGTACACTGACTGGTGTCTCTCAGTCCCCTCTCTCTCTCAGGGAGATATCTGTACACTGGTGTCTCTCAGTCCCCTCTCTCTCTCAAGGAGATATCTGTACACTGACTGGTGTCTCTCAGTCCCCTCTCTCTCAGGGAGATATCTGTACACTGGTGTCTCTCAGTCCCCTCTCTCTCAGGGAGATATCTGTACACTGACTGGTGTCTCTCAGTCCCCTCTCTCACAGGGAGATATCTGTACACTGACTGGTGTCTCTCAGTCCCCTCTCTCTCTCAAGGAGATATCTGTACACTGACTGGTGTCTCTCAGTCCCCTCTCTCTCTCAGGGAGATATCTGTACACTGACTGGTGTCTGTCAGTCCCCTCTCTCTCTCAGGGAGATATCTGTACACTGCTGTCTCTCAGTCCCCTCTCTCTCTCAGGGAGATATCTGTACACTGCTGTCTGTGAGTCCCCTCTCTCTCTCAGGGAGATATCTGTACACTGCTGTCTCTCAGTCCCCTCTCTCTCTCAGGGAGATATCTGTACACTGACTGGTGTCTCTCAGTCCCCTCTCTCTCTCAGGGAGATATCTGTACACTGGTGTCTCTCAGTCCCCTCTCTCTCTCAAGGAGATATCTGTACACTGACTGGTGTCTCTCAGTCCCCTCTCTCTCAGGGAGATATCTGTACACTGGTGTCTCTCAGTCCCCTCTCTCTCAGGGAGATATCTGTACACTGACTGGTGTCTCTCAGTCCCCTCTCTCACAGGGAGATATCTGTACACTGACTGGTGTCTCTCAGTCCCCTCTCTCTCTCAGGGAGATATCTGTACACTGACTGGTGTCTCTCAGTCCCCTCTCTCTCTCAGGGAGATATCTGTACACTGACTGGTGTCTCTCAGTCCCCTCTCTCACATGGAGATATCTGTACACTGACTGGTGTCTCTCAGTCCCCTCTCTCTCAGGGAGATATCTGTACACTGACTGGTGTCTCTCAGTCCCTCTCTCTCTCTCAGGGAGATATCTGTACACTGACTGGTGTCTCTCAGTCCCCTCTCTCTCAGGGAGATATCTGTACACTGGTGTCTCTCAAACCCCCCTCTCTCTCTCAAGGAGATATCTGTACACTGACTGGTGTCTCTCAGTCCCCTCTCTCTCAGGGAGATATCTGTACACTGACTGGTGTCTCTCAGTCCCCTCTCTCTCAGGGAGATATCTGTACACTGGTGTCTCTCAAACCCCCCTCTCTCTCTCAAGGAGATATCTGTACACTGACTGGTGTCTCTCAGTCCGCTCTCTCTCAGGGCGATATCTGTACACTGACTGGTGTCTCTCAGTCCCCTCTCTCTCAGGGAGATATCTGTACACTGACTGGTGTCTCTCAGTCCCCTCTCTCACAGGGAGATATCTGTACACTGACTGGTGTCTCTCAGTCCCCTCTCTCTCAGGGAGATATCTGTGCACTGCTGTCTGTCAGTCCCCTCTCTCTCTCTCAGGGAGATATCTGTACACTGCTGTCTCTCAGTCCCCTCTCTCTCTCAGGGAGATATCTGTACACTGCTGTCTCTCAGTCCCCTCTCTCTCTCAGGGAGATATCTGTACACTGGTGTCTCTCAGTCCCCTCTCTCTCTCAAGGAGATATCTGTACACTGACTGGTGTCTCTCAGTCCCCTCTCTCTCAGGGAGATATCTGTACACTGACTGGTGTCTCTCAGTCCCCTCTCTCTCAGGGAGATATCTGTACACTGACTGGTGTCTCTCAGTCCCCTCTCTCTCAGGGAGATATCTGTACACTGGTGTCTCTCAGTCCCCTCTCTCTCAGGGAGATATCTGTACACTGACTGGTGTCTCTCAGTCCCCTCTCTCACAGGGAGATATCTGTACACTGACTGGTGTCTCTCAGTCCCCTCTCTCTCTCAAGGAGATATCTGTACACTGACTGGTGTCTGTCAGTCCCCTCTCTCTCTCAGGGAGATATCTGTACACTGCTGTCTCTCAGTCCCCTCTCTCTCTCAGGGAGATATCTGTACACTGCTGTCTGTGAGTCCCCTCTCTCTCTCAGGGAGATATCTGTACACTGCTGTCTCTCAGTCCCCTCTCTCTCTCAGGGAGATATCTGTACACTGACTGGTGTCTCTCAGTCCCCTCTCTCTCTCAGGGAGATATCTGTACACTGGTGTCTCTCAGTCCCCTCTCTCTCTCAAGGAGATATCTGTACACTGACTGGTGTCTCTCAGTCCCCTCTCTCTCAGGGAGATATCTGTACACTGGTGTCTCTCAGTCCCCTCTCTCTCAGGGAGATATCTGTACACTGACTGGTGTCTCTCAGTCCCCTCTCTCACAGGGAGATATCTGTACACTGACTGGTGTCTCTCAGTCCCCTCTCTCTCTCAGGGAGATATCTGTACACTGACTGGTGTCTCTCAGTCCCCTCTCTCTCTCAGGGAGATATCTGTACACTGACTGGTGTCTCTCAGTCCCCTCTCTCACATGGAGATATCTGTACACTGACTGGTGTCTCTCAGTCCCCTCTCTCTCAGGGAGATATCTGTACACTGACTGGTGTCTCTCAGTCCCTCTCTCTCTCTCAGGGAGATATCTGTACACTGACTGGTGTCTCTCCGTCCCCTCTCTCTCAGGGAGATATCTGTACACTGGTGTCTCTCAAACCCCCCTCTCTCTCTCAAGGAGATATCTGTACACTGACTGGTGTCTCTCAGTCCCCTCTCTCTCAGGGAGATATCTGTACACTGACTGGTGTCTCTCAGTCCCCTCTCTCTCAGGGAGATATCTGTACACTGGTGTCTCTCAAACCCCCCTCTCTCTCTCAAGGAGATATCTGTACACTGACTGGTGTCTCTCAGTCCCCTCTCTCTCAGGGCGATATCTGTACACTGACTGGTGTCTCTCAGTCCCCTCTCTCTCAGGGAGATATCTGTACACTGACTGGTGTCTCTCAGTCCCCTCTCTCACAGGGAGATATCTGTGCACTGCTGTCTGTCAGTCCCCTCTCTCTCTCTCAGGGAGATATCTGTACACTGCTGTCTCTCAGTCCCCTCTCTCTCTCAGGGGGATATCTGTACACTGCTGTCTGTCAGTCCCCTCTCTCTCTCTCAGGGAGATATCTGTACACTGCTGTCTCTCAGTCCCCTCTCTCTCTCAGGGAGATATCTGTACACTGACTGGTGTCTCTCAGTCCCCTCTCTCTCAGGGCGATATCTGTACACTGACTGGTGTCTCTCAGTCCCTCTCTCTCTCTCAGGGAGATATCTGTACACTGACTGGTGTCTCTCAGTCCCCTCTCTCTCAGGGAGATATCTGTGCACTGCTGTCTGTCAGTCCCCTCTCTCTCTCTCAGGGAGATATCTGTACACTGCTGTCTCTCAGTCCCCTCTCTCTCTCAGGGGGATATCTGTACACTGCTGTCTGTCAGTCCCCTCTCTCTCTCTCAGGGAGATATCTGTACACTGCTGTCTCTCAGTCCCCTCTCTCTCTCAGGGAGATATCTGTACACTGACTGGTGTCTCTCAGTCCCCTCTCTCTCTCAGGGAGATATCTGTACACTGGTGTCTCTCAGTCCCCTCTCTCTCTCAAGGAGATATCTGTACACTGACTGGTGTCTCCCAGTCCCCTCTCTCACAGGGAGATATCTGTACACTGACTGGTGTCTCTCAGTCCCCTCTCTCACAGGGAGATATCTGTACACTGACTGGTGTCTCTCAGTCCCCTCTCTCTCAGGGAGATATCTGTACACTGACTGGTGTCTCTCAGTCCCTCTCTCTCTCTCAGGGAGATATCTGTACACTGACTGGTGTCTCTCAGTCCCCTCTCTCTCTCAGGGAGATATCTGTACACTGACTGGTGTCTCTCAGTCCCCTCTCTCTCTCTCAAGGAGATATCTGTACACTGACTGGTGTCTCTCAGTCCCCCCTTTCTCTCTCAGGGAGATATCTGTACACTGACTGGTGTCTCTCAGTCCCCTCTCTCTCAGGGAGATATCTGTACACTGCTGTCTGTCAGTCCCCTCTCTCTCTCTCAGGGAGATATCTGTACACTGCTGTCTGTCAGTCCCCTCTCTCTCTCAGGGAGATATCTGTACACTGCTGTCTGTCAGTCCCCTCCCTCTCTCAGGGAGATATCTGTACACTGACTGGTGTCTCTCAGTCCCCTCTCTCTCAGGGAGATATCTGTACACTGACTGGTGTCTCTCAGTCCCCTCTCTCTCTCAGGGAGATATCTGTACACTGACTGGTGTCTCTCAGTCCCCTCTCTCTCTCAGGGAGATATCTGTACACTGACTGGTGTCTATCAGTCCCCTCTCTCTCTCAGGGAGATATCTGTACACTGACTCGTGTCTCTCAGTCCCCTCTCTCTCAGAGAGATATCTGTACACTGACTGGTGTCTCTCAGTCCCCTCTCTCTCTCAGGGAGGTATCTGTACACTGACTGGTGTCTCTCAGTCCCCTCTCTCTCTCAGGGAGATATCTGTACACTGACTGGTGTCTCTCAGTCCCCTCTCTCTCAGGGAGATATCTGTACACTGACTGGTGTCTCTCAGTCCCCTCTCTCTCTCAGGGAGATATCTGTACACTGACTGGTGTCTCTCAGTCCCCTCTCTCTCAGGGAGATATCTGTACACTGCTGTCTGTCAGTCCCCTCTCTCTCTCTCATGAAGATATCTGTACACTGACTGTGTCTCTCAGTCCCCTCTCTCTCTCAGGGAGATATCTGTACACTGACTGGTGTCTCTCAGTCCCCTCTCTCTCTCAGGGAGATATCTGTACACTGACTGGTGTCTCTCAGTCCCCTCTCTCTCAGGGAGATATCTGTACACTGACTGGTGTCTCTCAGTCCCCTCTCTCTCTCAGGGAGATATCTGTACACTGCTGTCTCTCAGTCCCCTCTCTCTCTCAGGGAGATATCTGTACACTGCTGTCTCTCAGTCCCCTCTCTCTCTCAGGGAGATATCTGCACACTGACTGGTGTCTCTCAGTCCCCTCTCTCTCTCAGGGAGATATCTGTACACTGGTGTCTCTCAGTCCCCTCTCTCTCTCAAGGGGATATCTGTACACTGACTGGTGTCTCTCAGTCCCCTCTCTCTCAGGGAGATATCTGTACACTGGTGTCTCTCAGTCCCCTCTCTCTCAGGGAGATATCTGTACACTGACTGGTGTCTCTCAGTCCACTCTCTCTCAGGGAGATATCTGTACACTGACTGGTGTCTCTCAGTCCCCTCTCTCACAGGGAGATATCTGTACACTGACTGGTGTCTCTCAGTCCCCTCTCTCTCAGGGAGATATCTGTACACTGCTGTCTGTCAGTCCCCTCTCTCTCTCTCAGGGAGATATCTGTACACTGACTGGTGTCTCTCAGTCCCCTCTCTCTCTCATGGAGATATCTGTACACTGACTGGTGTCTCTCAGTCCCCTCTCTCTCAGGGAGATATCTGTACACTGACTAGTGTCTCTCAGTCCCCTCTCTCTCTCAAGGAGATATCTGTACATTGACTGGTGTCTCTCAGTCCCCTCTCTCTCTCAGGGAGATATCTGCACACTGACTGGTGTCTCTCAGTCCCCTCTCTCTCAGGGAGATATCTGTACACTGACTGGTGTCTCTCACTCTCTCTCTCTCTCAGGGAGATATCTCTACACTGACTGGTGTCTCTCAGCACCTCTCTCTCTCTCTCTCTCTCTCTCTCTCTCTCAGGGAGATAGATACCTGTACACTGACTGGTGTCTCAGTCCCTCTCTCTCTCAGAGAGATAGATGTCTGTACACTGACTGGTGTCTCTCAGTCCCTCTCTCTCTGGGAGATATCTGTACACTGACTGGTGTCTCTCAGTCCCCTCTCTCTCTCAGGGAGATATCTGTACACTGGTGTCTCTCAGTTCCCTCTCTCTCTCAAGGAGATATCTGTACACTGACTGGTGTCTCTCAGTCCCCTCTCTCTCAGGGAGATATCTGTACACTGGTGTCTCTCAGTCCCCTCTCTCTCAGGGAGATATCTGTACACTGACTGGTGTCTCCCAGTCCCCTCTCTCACAGGGAGATATCTGTCCACTGACTGGTGTCTCTCAGTCCCCTCTCTCACAGGGAGATATCTGTACACTGACTGGTGTCTCTCAGTCCCCTCTCTCTCAGGGAGATATCTGTACACTGACTGGTGTCTCTCAGTCCCTCTCTCTCTCTCAGGGAGATATCTCTACACTGACTGGTGTCTCTCAGTCCCCTCTCTCTCTCAGGGAGATATCTGTACACTGACTGGTGTCTCTCAGTCCCTCTCTCTCTCTCAAGGAGATATCTGTACACTGACTGGTGTCTCTCAGTCCCCCCTTTCTCTCTCAGGGAGATATCTGTACACTGACTGGTGTCGCTCAGTCCCCTCTCTCTCTCAGGGAGATATCTGTACACTGACTGGTGTCTCTCAGTCCCCTCTCTCTCTCAGGGAGATATCTGTACACTGCTGTCTGTCAGTCCCCTCTCTCTCTCTCAGGGAGATATCTGTACACTGCTGTCTCTCAGTCCCCTCTCTCTCTCAGGGAGATATCTGTACACTGACTGGTGTCTCTCAGTCCCCTCTCTCTCTCAGGGAGATATCTGTACACTGGTGTCTCTCAGTCCCCTCTCTCTCTCAGGGAGATATCTGTACACTGCTGTCTCTCAGTCCCCTCTCTCTCTCTCAGGGAGATATCTGTACACTGCTGTCTCTCAGTCCCCTCTCTCTCTCAGGGAGATATCTGTACACTGACTGGTGTCTCTCAGTCCCCTCTCTCTCTCAAGGAGATATCTGTACCCTGACTGGTGTCTCTCAGTCCCCTCTCTCTCAGGGAGATATCTGTACACTGGTGTCTCTCAGTCCCCTCTCTCTCAGGGAGATATCTGTACATTGACTGGTGTCTCTCAGTCCCCTCTCTCACAGGGAGATATCTGTACACTGACCGGTGTCTCTCAGTCCCCTCTCTCTCCCTCAGGGAGATATCTGTACACTGACTGGTGTCTCTCAGTCCCCTCTCTCTCTCTCAGGGAGATATCTGTACACTGACTGGTGTCTCTCAGTCCCCTCTCTCTCTCAGGGAGATATCTGTACACTGCTGTCTCTCAGTCCCCTCTCTCTCTCTCAGGGAGATATCTGTACACTGCTGTCTCTCAGTCCCCTCTCTCTCTCAGGGAGATATCTGTACACTGACTGGTGTCTCTCAGTCCCTCTCTCTCTCAGGGAGATATCTGTACACTGACTGGTGTCTCTCAGTCCCCTCTCTCTCTCAGGGAGATATCTGTATACTGACTGGTGTCTCTCAGTCCCCTCTCTCTCTCAGGGAGATATCTGTACACTGACTGGTGTCTCTCAGTCCCCTCTCTCTCAGGGAGATATCTGTATACTGACTGGTGTCTCTCAGTCCCTCTCTCTCTCAGGGAGATATCTGTACACTGACTGGTGTCTCTCAGTCCCCTCTCTCTCTCAGGGAGATATCTGTACACTGACTGGTGTCTCTCAGTCCCCTCTCTCTCAGGGAGATATCTGTACACTGACTGGTGTCTCTCAGTCCTGTTTGAATCATAGAATCCCTACAGTGTGGAAACAGGCCCTACGACCCAACTAGTCCACATCGACCTCCATAGAGTAACTCACCCAAACAAATTCCCCGAACCTCTTACTCGAAATTTAACCCTGACTAATGCACCTAACCTACACATCCCTGAACACTATGGGGTAATTTAGCATGGTCAATCCACCCTAACCTGCACATCCCTGAGCACTATGGGTAATTTAGCATTGCCACTCCACCGTAACCTGCACATCCCTGAACACTATGGGTAATTTAGCATGGCCAATCCACCCTAACCTACACATCCCTGAGCACTATGGGGTAATTTAGCATGGCCAATCCACCCTAACCTACACATCCCTGAACACTATGGGGTAATTTAGCATGGCCAATCCACCCTAACCCACACATCCCTGAGCACTATGGGTAATTTAGCATGGCCAATCCACCCTAACCTACACATCCCTGAGCACTATGGGTAATTTAGCATTGCCACTCCACCGTAACCTGCACATCCCTGAACACTATGGGTAATTTAGCATGGCCAATCCACCCTAACCTACACATCCCTGAGCACTATGGGGTAATTTAGCATGGCCAATCCACCCTAACCTACACATCCCTGAACACTATGGGGTAATTTAGCATGGCCAATCCACCCTAACCCACACATCCCTGAACACTATGGGTAATTTAGCATGGCCAATCCACCCTAACCTACACATCCCTGAACACTATGGGGTAATTTAGCATGGCCAATCCACCCTAACCCACACATCCCTGAACACTATGGGTAATTTAGCATGGCCAATCCACCCTAACCTACACATCCCTGAACACTATGGGTAATTTAGCATGGCCAATCCACCCTAACCCACACATCCCTGAACACTATGGGTAATTTAGCATGGCCAATCCACCCTAACCTACACATCCCTGAACACTATGGGGTAATTTAGCATGGCCAATCCACCCTAACCTACACATCCCTGAACACTATGGGGTAATTTAGCATGGCCAATCCACCCTAACCTACACATCCCTGAACACTATGGGGTAATTTAGCATGGCCAATCCACCCTAACCTACACATCCCTGAACACTATGGGTAATTTAGCATGGCCAATCCACCCTAACCCACACATCCCTGAACACTATGGGTAATTTAGCATGGCCAATTCACCCTAACCTACACATCCCTGAACACTATGGGTAATTTAGCATGGCCAATCCACCCTAATCTACACATCCCTGAACACTATGGGTAATATAGCATGGCCAATCCACCCTAACCTGCACATCCCTGAGCACTATGGGTAATTTAGCATGGCCAATCCACCCTAACCTACACATCCCTGAACACTATGGGTAATTTAGCATGGCCAATCCACCCTAACCTACACATCCCTGAACACTATGGGTAATTTAGCATGGCCAATCCACCCTAACCTACACATCCCTGAACACTATGGGGTAATTTAGCATGGCCAATCCACCCTAACCTACACATCCCTGAACACTATGGGGTAATTTAGCATGGCCAATCCACCATAACCCGCACATCCCTGAACACTATGGGGTAATTTAGCATGGCCAATCCACCCTAACCTGCACATCCCTGAACACTATGGGGTAAATTAGCATGGCCAATCCACCCTAACCTGCACATCCCTGAACACTATGGGGTAATTTAGCATGGCCAATCCACCCTAACCTGCACATCCCTGAACACTATGGGGTAATTTAGCATGGTCAATCCACCCTAACCTACACATCCCGGAACACTATGGGTAATTTAGCATGGTCAATCCACCCTAACCTGCACACCCCTGGACACTATGGGGTAATTTAGCATGGCCAATCCACCCTAACCTCCACATCCCTGAATACTATGGTAATTTAGCATGGCCAATCCACCCTAACCTGCACATCCCTGAACACTATGGGGTAATTTAGCACGGCCAATCCACCCTAACCTACACATCCCGGAACTCTATGGGGTAATTTAGCATGGCCATTCCACCCTAACCTGCACATACCTGAACACTATGGGGTAATTTAGCATGGTCAATCCACCCTAACCTACACATCCCTGAACACTATGGGGTAATTTAGCATGGCCAATCCAACCTAACCTTCACATCCCTGAACACTATGGGTAATTTAGCATGGCCAATCCACCCTAACCTACACATCCCTGAATACTATGGTAATTTAGCATGGCCAATCCACCCTAAACTGCACATCCCTGAACACTATGGGGTAATTTAGCATGGCCAATCCACCCTAACCTACACATCCCTGAACACTATGGGGTAATTCAGCATGGCCAATCCACCCTAACCTACACATCCCTGAACACTATGGGGTAATTTAGCATGGCCAATCCACCCTAACCTGCACATCCCTGAACACTATGGGGTAATTTAGCATGGCTAATCCACCCTAACCTCCACATCCCTGAATACTATGGTAATTCAGCATGGCCAATCCACCCTAACCTACACATCCCTGAACACTATGGGTAATTTAGCATGGCCAATCCACCCTAACCGACACATCCCAGAACACTATGGGTAATTTAGCATGGCCAATCCACCCTAACCTCCACATCCCTGAACACTATGGGGTAATATAGCATAGCCAATCCACCCTAACCTGCACATCCCTGAACACTATGGGGTAATTTAGCATGGCCAATCCACCCTAACC
The DNA here is from genome assembly GCF_037043375.1 of Chiloscyllium plagiosum. Classification (NCBI taxonomy): domain Eukaryota; kingdom Metazoa; phylum Chordata; class Chondrichthyes; order Orectolobiformes; family Hemiscylliidae; genus Chiloscyllium; species Chiloscyllium plagiosum. Next base: position 4,252,070 of record NW_028270178.1, read on the forward strand.
TACACATCCCTGAACACTATGGGTAATTTAGCATGGCCAATCCACCCTAACCTACACATCCCTGAACACTATGGGGTAATTTAGCATGGCCAATCCACCCTAACCTACACATCCCTGAACACTATGGGGTAATTTAGCATGGCCAATCCACCCTAACCCACACATCCCTGAGCACTATGGGTAATTTAGCATGGCCAATCCACCCTAACCTACACATCCCTGAGCACTATGGGTAATTTAGCATTGCCACTCCACCGTAACCTGCACATCCCTGAACACTATGGGTAATTTAGCATGGCCAATCCACCCTAACCTACACATCCCTGAGCACTATGGGGTAATTTAGCATGGCCAATCCACCCTAACCTACACATCCCTGAACACTATGGGGTAATTTAGCATGGCCAATCCACCCTAACCCACACATCCCTGAACACTATGGGTAATTTAGCATGGCCAATCCACCCTAACCTACACATCCCTGAACACTATGGGGTAATTTAGCATGGCCAATCCACCCTAACCCACACATCCCTGAACACTATGGGTAATTTAGCATGGCCAATCCACCCTAACCTACACATCCCTGAACACTATGGGTAATTTAGCATGGCCAATCCACCCTAACCCACACATCCCTGAACACTATGGGTAATTTAGCATGGCCAATCCACCCTAACCTACACATCCCTGAACACTATGGGGTAATTTAGCATGGCCAATCCACCCTAACCTACACATCCCTGAACACTATGGGGTAATTTAGCATGGCCAATCCACCCTAACCTACACATCCCTGAACACTATGGGGTAATTTAGCATGGCCAATCCACCCTAACCTACACATCCCTGAACACTATGGGTAATTTAGCATGGCCAATCCACCCTAACCCACACATCCCTGAACACTATGGGTAATTTAGCATGGCCAATTCACCCTAACCTACACATCCCTGAACACTATGGGTAATTTAGCATGGCCAATCCACCCTAATCTACACATCCCTGAACACTATGGGTAATATAGCATGGCCAATCCACCCTAACCTGCACATCCCTGAGCACTATGGGTAATTTAGCATGGCCAATCCACCCTAACCTACACATCCCTGAACACTATGGGTAATTTAGCATGGCCAATCCACCCTAACCTACACATCCCTGAACACTATGGGTAATTTAGCATGGCCAATCCACCCTAACCTACACATCCCTGAACACTATGGGGTAATTTAGCATGGCCAATCCACCCTAACCTACACATCCCTGAACACTATGGGGTAATTTAGCATGGCCAATCCACCATAACCCGCACATCCCTGAACACTATGGGGTAATTTAGCATGGCCAATCCACCCTAACCTGCACATCCCTGAACACTATGGGGTAAATTAGCATGGCCAATCCACCCTAACCTGCACATCCCTGAACACTATGGGGTAATTTAGCATGGCCAATCCACCCTAACCTGCACATCCCTGAACACTATGGGGTAATTTAGCATGGTCAATCCACCCTAACCTACACATCCCGGAACACTATGGGTAATTTAGCATGGTCAATCCACCCTAACCTGCACACCCCTGGACACTATGGGGTAATTTAGCATGGCCAATCCACCCTAACCTCCACATCCCTGAATACTATGGTAATTTAGCATGGCCAATCCACCCTAACCTGCACATCCCTGAACACTATGGGGTAATTTAGCACGGCCAATCCACCCTAACCTACACATCCCGGAACTCTATGGGGTAATTTAGCATGGCCATTCCACCCTAACCTGCACATACCTGAACACTATGGGGTAATTTAGCATGGTCAATCCACCCTAACCTACACATCCCTGAACACTATGGGGTAATTTAGCATGGCCAATCCAACCTAACCTTCACATCCCTGAACACTATGGGTAATTTAGCATGGCCAATCCACCCTAACCTACACATCCCTGAATACTATGGTAATTTAGCATGGCCAATCCACCCTAAACTGCACATCCCTGAACACTATGGGGTAATTTAGCATGGCCAATCCACCCTAACCTACACATCCCTGAACACTATGGGGTAATTCAGCATGGCCAATCCACCCTAACCTACACATCCCTGAACACTATGGGGTAATTTAGCATGGCCAATCCACCCTAACCTGCACATCCCTGAACACTATGGGGTAATTTAGCATGGCTAATCCACCCTAACCTCCACATCCCTGAATACTATGGTAATTCAGCATGGCCAATCCACCCTAACCTACACATCCCTGAACACTATGGGTAATTTAGCATGGCCAATCCACCCTAACCGACACATCCCAGAACACTATGGGTAATTTAGCATGGCCAATCCACCCTAACCTCCACATCCCTGAACACTATGGGGTAATATAGCATAGCCAATCCACCCTAACCTGCACATCCCTGAACACTATGGGGTAATTTAGCATGGCCAATCCACCCTAACCTACACATCCCTGAACACTATGGGTAATTTAGCATGGCCAATCCACCCTAACCTACACATCCCTGAACACTATGGGTAATTTAGCATGGCCAATCCACCCTAACCTACACATCCCTGAACACTATGGGTAATTTAGCATGGCCAATCCACCCTAACCTGCACATCCCTGAGCACTATGGGTAATTTAGCATGACCAATCCACCCTAACCTACACATCCCTGAGCACTATGGGTAATTTAGCATGGCCAATCCACCCTAACCTACACATCCCTGAACACTATGGGGTAATTCAGCATGGCCAATCCACCCAAACCTGCACATCCCTGAGCACTATGGGGTAATTTAGCATGGCCAATCCACCCTAACCTACACATCCCTGAACACTATGGGGTAATTCAGCATAGCCAATCCACCCGAACCTGCACATCCCTGAGCACTATGGGGTAATTTAGCATGGCCAATCCACCCTAACCTCCACATCCCTGAATACTATGGTAATTTAGCATGGCCAATCCACCCTAAACTGCACATCCCTGAACACTATGGGGTAATTTAGCATGGCCAATCCACCCTAACCTACACATCCCTGAACACTATGGGTAATTTAGCATGTCCAATCCACCCTAACCTACACATCCCGGAACACAATGGGTAATTTAGCATGGTCAATCCACCCTAACCTGCACACCCCTGGACACTATGGGGTAATTTAGCATGGCCAATCCACCCTAACCTCCACATCCCTGAATACTATGGTAATTTAGCATGGCCAATCCACCCTAAACTGCACATCCCTGAACAGTATGGGGTAATTTAGCATGGCCAATCCACCCTCACCTGCACTTCCCTGAACACTATGGGGTAATTTAGCATGGCCAATCCACCCTAACCTACACATCCCTGAACACTATGGGTAATTTAGCATGGCCAATCCACCCTAACCTCCACATCCCTGAATACTATGGTAATTTAGCACGGCCAATCCACCCTAACCTCCACATCCCTGGACACTATGAGTAATTTACCATGGCCAATCCACCCGAACCTGCACATCCCTGAACACTATGGGTAATTTAGCATGGCCAATCCACCCTAACCTACACATCCCTGAACACTATGGGGTAATTTAGCATGGCCAATCCACCCTAACCTACACATCCCTGAACACTATGGGTAATTTAGCATGGCCAATCCACCCTAACCTGCACATCCCTGAACACTATGGGGTAATTTAGCATGGCCAATCCACCCTAACCTACACAACCCTGAACACTATGGGTAATTTAGCATGGCCAATCCACCCTAACCTGTACATCCCTGAACACTATGGGTAATTTAGCATGGCCAATCCACCCTAAACTGCATATCCCTGAACACTATGGGGTAATTTAGCATGGCCAATCCTCCCGAACCTGCACATCCCTGAGCACTACGAATAATTTAGCATGGCCAATCCACACTAACCTACACATCGCTGAACACTATGGGTAATTTAGCATGGCCAATCCACCCTAACCTGCACAACCCTGAAAACTATGGGTAATTTAGCATGGCCAGTCCACCCTAACCCACACATCCCTGAACACTATGGGTAATTTAGCATGGCCAATCCACCCTAACCTGCACATCCCTGAACACTATGGGTAATTTAGCATGGCCAGTCCACCCTAACCCACACATCCCTGAACACTATGGGTAATTTAGCATGGCCAATCCACCCTAACCTGCACATCCCTGAACACTATGGGTAATTTTGCATGGCCAGTCCACCCTAACCCACACATCCCTGAACACTATGGGTAATTTAGCATGGCCAATCCACCCTGACCTGCACATCCCTGAACACTACGGGGTAATTTAGCATGGCCAATCCACCCTAACCTACACATCCCGGAACACGATGGTTAATTTAGCATAGCCAATCCACCCTAACCTGCACATCCCTGAACACTATGGGTAATTTAGCATGGCCAATCCACCCTAACCTGCACATCCCTGAACACTATGGGTAATTTAGCATGGCCAATCCACCCTAACCTACACATCCCTGAACCCTATGGGTAATTTAGCGTGGCCAATCCACCCTAACCTGCACATCCCTGAACAGTATGGGTAATTTAGCATGGCCAATCCACCCTAACCTACACATCGCTGAACACTATGGGTAATTTAGCATGGCCAATCCACCCTAACCTGCACATCCCTGAACCCTATGGGTAATTTAGCATGGCCAATCCACCCTAACCTGCACATCCCTGAACACTATGGGTAATTTAGCATGGCCAGTCCACCCTAACCCACACATCCCTGAACACTATGGGGTAATTTAGCATGGCCAATCCACCCTAACCTGCACATCCCTGAGCACTATGGGGTAATTTAGCATGGCCAATCCACCCTAACCTACACATCCCTGAACACTATGGGTAATTTAGCATGCCCAATCCACCCTAACCTGCACATCCCTGAACACTATGGGTAATTTAGCATGGCCAGTCCACCCTAACCCACACATCCCTGAACACTATGGGGTAATTTAGCATGGCCAATCCACCCTAACCTACACATCCCTGAACCCTATGGGTAATTTAGCATGGCCAATCCACCCTAACCTGCACATCTTTGGACTGTAGGAGGAAACAGGAGCACTCAGAGGAAGGCAACGCGGACACAGGGAGAATGTGTAAACTCCCACACAAACACAGAGTCGCCACCCCCCCCCACCCCCCACCCCCCAAGGGTGTGATTGAACCCCGTTCCCTGCTCCCTGGGTCCATGTCACCCTTACCCAGGTAAGCTGCATCGATGCGTGGAGGATGGACTCCGAACCTGATGTAAATGGGCAGCACCAGCCCTTTGTGGAGCCACTCGATGACCTGTGTTGTCCGATGGGCTTCACTGATGGAGAATTCACAGCTGAGGGTCACCATGTCCCCCTCACGGCCTGTCACTGACTGCACAGCCACTGGGTGCTGTTGTCTGGGTGTTGTGTCTGTCGGATTAAGTGTTGAAAAGTGTTGATTAGGTGTTCACTGCACGCCCCCCCTCCGTTTGCAGACAGACGAACAGCACAGAGCACGAGGTGGGAATGACACTATCATTCCTCATCCAAAACCCAGCACTCGTTCTCTCCCTCTGTCTCGATCTCACTCTCTTCCTCTGTGCCTTTTTCACTCACCCCCTATTTTCTCCCTCTCTCTTTCTACTCTTCTGTCTCCCTCTCTCTTCCTTTCTCTTGAACTTTGTCTCTCTCTCTCTTTCTGTCTAACCCTGATTGCCCATCAGCCTTATTCTCTTTGTCTGCTCCATTCCCTTCATCTCTCTCTGGCTTTTTTGTGCTTATTCTGCCTCTTTTTCTCATACACACTCTGTCTATCTCTATCTTTAAGTCTCTCACTCTCTCTCTCTCTGCATCTCCATTTCTCTCTCTCGCTCTCTGCATCTCCATTTCTCTCTCTCTCACACTCTCTCTCTCTGCATCTCCATTTCTCTCTCTCTCACACTCTCTCTCTCTGCATCTCCATTTCTCTCTCTCTCACACTCTCTCTCTCTGCATCTCCATTTCTCTCTCTCTCTGCATCTCCATTTCTCTCTCTCTCACAGACACTCTCTCTCTGCATTTCCATTTCTCTTTCTCTCACACACTCTCTCTCTCTCTGCATCTCCATTTCTCTCTCTCTTTCACTCTCTCTCTCTGCATCTCCATTTCTCCCTCTCTCACACTCTCTCTCTCTGCATCTCCATTTCTCTCTCTCTCTGCATCCCCATTTCTCTCTCTCTCACACTCTCTCTCTCTCTGTGCATCTCCATTTCTCTCACACACACATTCTCTCTCTCTGCATCCCCATTTCTCTCTCTCACACTCTCTCTCTCTCTGCATCTCCATTTCTCTCTCTCTCTGCATCCCCATTTCTCTCTCTCACTCTCTCTCTCTCTGAATCTCCATTTCTCTCTCTCACACTCTCTCTCTCTGCATCTCCATTTCTCTCTCTCTCTGCATCCCCATTTCTCTCTCTCACACTCTCTCTCTCTGAATCTCCATTTCTCTCTCTCTCACACGCTCTCTCTCTGCATCTCCATTTCTCTCTCACACACACTCTCTCTCTCTGCATCTCCATTTCTCTCACACATACACTCTCTCTCTCTGCATCCCCATTTCTCTCTCTCTCTGCATCCCCATTTCTCTCTCTCACACTCTCTCTCTCTGAATCTCCATTTCTCTCTCTCTCACACTCTCTCTCTCTGCATCTCCATTTCTCCCTCTCTCACACTCTCTCTCTCTCTCTCTGCATCTCCATTTCTCTCGCTCTCACACACTCTCTCTCTCTGCATCTCCATTTCTCTATCTCTCTCTGCATCTCCATTTCTCTCTCACACTCTCTCTCACTGCATCTCCATTTCTCTCACACACACACACTCTCTATCACTGCATCTCCATTTCTCTCTCACACACTCTCTCTCTCTGCATCTCCATTTCTCTCTCACACACACTCTCTCTCTCTGCATCTCCATTTCTCTCTCTCACACTCTCTCTCTCTGCATCTCCATTTCTCTCACACACACTCTCTCTCTCTGCATCTCCATTTCTCTCTCTCACACTCTCTTTCTGCATCTCTATTTCTCTCTCTCTCTCTCTCACACACTCTCTCTCTCTGCATCTCTATTTCTCTCACACACTCACTCTCTCTCTCTCTGCATCTCCATTTCTCTCTCACACACACTCTCTCTCTCTGCATCTCCATTTCTCTCTCTCACACACACTCTATCTCTCTCTGCATCTCCATTTCTCTCCCTCTCCCTCAAACTCTCTCTTTCTCTCTGCATCTCCATTTCTCTCTCACACACACACTCTCTCTCTCTGCATCTCCATTTCTCTCTCTCTCTCACACTCTCTCTCCGCATCTCCATTTCTCCCTCTCTCACACTCTCTCTCTCTGCATCTCTATTTCTCTCTCACACTCTCTCTCTCTCTGCATCTCCATTTCTCTCACACACACACTCTCTCGCTCTCTGCATCTCCATTTCTCTCGCTCTCACACACTCTCTCTCTCTGCATCTCCATTTCTCTCGCTCTCACACTCTCTCTCTCTCTGCATCTCCATTTCTCTTTCTCTCACACATTCTCTCTCTCTGCATCTTCATTTCTCCCTGTCTCTCTGCATCTCCATTTCTCCCTCTCTCACACTCTCTCTCTCTGCATCTCCATTTCTCTCTCTCACACACACTCTCTCTCTGCATCTCCATTTCTCTCTCTCACACACTCTCTCTCTGCATCTCCATTTCTCTCTCTCACACACTCTCTCTCTCTGCATCTCCATTTCTCTCTCTCACACACTCTCTCTCTGCATCTCCATTTCTCTCTCTCTCACACTCTCTCTCTCTGCATCTCCATTTCTCTCTCACACACACTCTCTCTCTGCATCTCCATTTCTCTCACACACACACTCTCTCTCTCTGCATCTCCATTTCTCTCTCTCTCCCTCACACTCTCTCTTTCTCTCTGCATCTCCATTTCTCTCTCACACACACTCTCTCTCTCTGCATCTCCATTTCTCTCTCTCTCTCACACACTCTCTCTCTCTGCATCTCCATTTCTCTCTCTCTCACACTCTCTCTCTCTGCATCTCCATTTCTCTCACACACACACTCTCTCTCTCTGCATCTCCATTTCTCTCTCACACACACTCTCTCTCTCTGCATCTCCATTTCTCTTTCTCTCACACATTCTCTCTCTCTGCATCTTCATTTCTCCCTGTCTCTCTGCATCTCCATTTCTCCCTCTCTCACACTCTCTCTCTCTGCATCTCCATTTCTCTCTCTCACACACACTCTCTCTCTCTGCATCTCCATTTCTCTCTCTCACACACACTCTCTCTCTGCATCTCCATTTCTCTCTCTCTCACACTCTCTCTCTCTGCATCTCCATTTCTCTCTCACACACACTCTCTCTCTGCATCTCCATTTCTCTCACACACACACTCTCTCTCTGCATCTCCATTTCTCTCACACACACTCTCTCTCTCTGCATCTCCATTTCTCTCTCTCTCCCTCACACTCTCTCTTTCTCTCTGCACCTCCATTTCTCTCTCACACACACTCTCTCTCTCTGCATCTCCATTTCTCTCTCTCTCTCACACACTCTCTCTCTCTGCATCTCCATTTCTCTCTCTACACACACTCTCTCTCTCTGCATCTCCATTTTTCTCTCTCTCTCTCACTCTCTCTCTGCATCTCCATTTCTCTCTCTCTCCCTCACACTCTCTCTTTCTCTCTGCATCTTCATTTCTCTCTCACACACACTCTCTCTCTCTGCATCTCCATTTCTCTCTCTCTCTCTCACACTCTCTCTCTGCATCTCCATTTCTCTCTCCCTCACACTCTCTCTTTCTCTCTGCATCTCCATTTCTCTCTCTCTCACACTCTCTCTCTCTCTGCATCTCCATTTCTCTCTCTCTCACACTCTCTCTCTCTCTGCATCTCCATTTCTCTCACACACACACACTCTCTCTGCATCTCCATTTCTCTCCCACACACACTCTCTCTCTCTCTGCATCTCCATTTCTCTCTCACACACACACACTCTCTCTCTCTGCATCTCCATTTCTCTCTCACACACACACTCTCTCTCTGCACCTCCATTTCACACTCTCTCTCACACTCTCTCTCTGCATCTCCATTTCTCTCTCTCTCCCTCACACTCTCTCTTTCTCTCTGCATCTCCATTTCTCTCTCTCTCACACTCTCTCTCTCTCTGCATCTCCATTTCTCACACACACTCTCTCTCTGCATCTCCATTTCTCCCTCTCTCACACACTCTCTCTCTGCATCTCCATTTCTCTTTCTCTCACACACTCTCTCTCTGCATCTCCATTTCTCTCTCTCACACACTCTCTCTCTCTGCATCTCCATTTCTCTTTCTCTCTCACACTCTCTCTCTGCATCTCCATTTCTCTCTCTCACACACTCTCTCTCTCTGCATTTCCATCTCTCTCTCTCACACTCTCTCTCTGCATCTCCATTTCTCTCTCTCACACACTCTCTCTCTCTGCATCTCCATTTCTCTCTCACACACACTCTCTCTCTCTGCATCTCCATCTCTCTCTCTCACACACTCTCTCTCTGCATCTCCATTTCTCTCTCTCACACACTCTCTCTCTCTGCATCTCCATTTCTCTTTCTCTCTCACACTCTCTCTCTGCATCTCCATTTCTCTCTCTCACACACTCTCTCTCTCTGCATTTCCATCTCTCTCTCTCTCACACTCTCTCTCTGCATCTCCATTTCTCTCTCTCACACACTCTCTCTCTCTGCATCTCCATTTCTCTCTCACACACACTCTCTCTCTCTGCATCTCCATCTCTCTCTCTCTCACACTCTCTCTCTGCATCTCCATTTCTCTCTCACACACTCTCTCTCTCTGCATTTCCATCTCTCTCTCTCTCACACTCTCTCTCTGCATCTCCATTTCTCTCTCTCT